>NC_091128.1:124484321-124644321 GCF_040183065.1 Periplaneta americana
TCCCTCAGATGTCTCTAAATGTCGCGTCGCAGTAAAATTTCCCGTTAATAGTCTGACCAGGCAGAACAAATTTAGAAAATCGCAGAAACACAAGAACGCTATGTAAAGAACATATCCAAAATTCGAGAAAACGTGCGCTTATCAAGATGCTAGTTGGCAGACTAGTGGTTGAAGGGTGCACCAACGACGCATGTTCGTACTTATCACTACTGGTTTATGTAGGATATTCAAATTCTCGGATATTTTCGGCAGCACTGCGTATACGTATAGAACAAGAACTTCGGTTAACTGATCGCCAGCAATATTACTGCAATTCAGTAATTGAGACTCGTTCAGACATGGCTTCTTGTAAATAGTTATCTCATTCTATCACAAAATATTTCAATATGCGGTAATTCAATCACTATATAGTTTTATTATCATAGATTTAATTTGTACTTCAGTAAAAAAATGTTCTTTGTTCTTAACTTCTAGCCTATAATACATTGTCTTTCAGTACTTTGATTTTTATTGTAATTGTAATTTAATACTAACTATAATTATAATTGTAATTCTATTCTTAATATTGTAATTGTAATCCCCTGGTAGAGGGGAAGAGAAGGCCTGATGGTCTTACTCCTACCAGGTTAAATAAATGCTGCTGCTGCTCCTGACTGCAGATGCGCTGTTGTCTTATCATCGAATTACGTCATTGCTTCCTGTTATACGTACAATCTTATATTTTTCCCGTTTGTACCACAAATAAAGACGTAGTCAAGTCAATTCCTCCTGAGGACTCACACATAAAGGCTTTTTAACTCGCCAGCCAGTCTCAAGACCACATAACAAAAGTTTATTTCAATATTTCCTTTTCTCTTCTAGTTAAAAATTTTTAACTGCTGTTTTTTTCTCAAAAACTTCATTTCAGTTACTTTGAGTCTGTTTCTGTAATTTGCTTAGTCTATTCTTTACTGTCATACGAGAGATTTGGAAAGATTATCTTGTGCGTTGTATTTATTATTGGTATATTTTGAATACATTATGTACTGAAGCGTTGTTCAATATTTCTAAGATTCTTGTCAATGATTAGGACTAAATATAAATAATGAAAACATTAATAATATTAGTAACTTCTCAATACAAATAAAAAGTCTGCTCAATGCTGTAAATGTTAGGTCTTTTATCTATGATGCAATTACGGGTAACACAAAGCGTAGGCTTATTTAAAACATGTTCACTGTATAGTTAAGCTGCAGGTCACACAGAATGACGATTTAAGTAAAACTGAACGCTAGGGGAGAAAAAGAGTAAACCGAGGGCAGAAATTATGGCTAGCGCATTGTTAAAAGGGCATTGAATATCTTGTTTCTGCGGTAAATTGCTTTTCGATAGATTACCACGGGGGTCGAATGCTTCAATACTGAGAAAAAGCATTGGGTAATTTAGAACCGTAAACCTTTGACATATTGGCACTGATGGAGGGAAATAGAACTGAAAATGAATACATTCTGCGTGAACAATAAAGGGATAAAATTAAACAACCTTTAATTTCACGTGCAAATGCTTAATTAACTTCTACGTCACTATAAACCATCACATTTTAAAATGTTATAAACTAGTTCCACTTTGTAAACTGAATCCATACAGGCTAGGTAATAGAATAATGATTTAAAAATCAGAAGTCCTTAAAGTGCCTGCAGTTTAATTAACAGCATTATAAACTATATTCGGTTACCTAATAACGTCATATAGTTTCGAGCTCGAACAATCGAACTAAAATGTAAGCCTGAAATTTCAATCAAGGTTCAGGAAGTCTGAAATAGCACGTAATTACACTAAAAATAATAAAAATCAAACGAGGTCACACATTTACAGTGTAATATCTACGGGACAACGGTAAGCACTGGTTAAGGAGTACCTTTAACGCCACATAAAGCCATGGCCGTAGGTTCGAATCTTGCGTAAAACATGGCTGTCTGACCATGTCACTGTGATATAGGTTCGGCGTCTGAATTTAAAATCTATAACAATGAAGCATCATCACAAAAATAGAAAAAATTATATGTCATTAACTAGGTAGGACATCAATTTACCCATGTTGAATCTTTCGTACACTACTTTTAACACTTGAATATAAATATTAGATTAAATGGCGATCTTACTCGTGTTAATTATGTAAGCATGTGCGGCTTACAGCTGTTTCGGTGCTGCTTGACACCATCCTCAGAGCCTACTAGATCTCGGCGCTATCTCAACTTCGCTGACTGTTGTGTGGGTGCGTTCGTGTGATGAAGAGTTGTGTCAAGTAGATGTATAGAAAAGCGGTTTGCACACCAAGATAAACGATTTTTTAAAAGGTTAAAAATGTCGGTATAGCGTTGGCCTTTTGTGCTCGAGGTTGGGGTTCGATCCCTGCCAGGTCGATAGCATTTAAGTGAACTTAAATGCGACAGGCTCATGTCAGTAGATTTACTGGCATGTAAAAGAACTCCTGAGGGACATAATTCCGGCACACCGGCGACGCTGATATAACCTCTGCAGCTGCGAGCGTCGTTAAATAAACAATATTTTTTATTTTGAAAGGTTAAAATTGCTTCAAGGCCGTTGTGCTAAGTATACAGAATTAAAAGGTGGTTAGGCCTATGGTGAATAAATAAAAATTTTGTTCTATGCCAAGACTCTGGAATTCGTTACCTACTAGCATCAGGGACTGTCGAAATAGAATTCAATTCAAACGTAAACTTACTAGGCACTTGGTCAGTAATTGAGACTCGTTCAGACATGGTTTCTTGTAAATAGTTCTTTTAATCTACCACAAAATATCTCAATATCCGGTAATTTCATCACCATTATTTTGTTATTGTAGGTTTAATTTGTAATTTAGTAAATACAAAAATATTCTTTGTTCTTAACTTCTATGATAAAATGTCTAGCTTTCATTAATCAGGTATTCTTGTCGTACTTTAATTTTTATTGTAATTGTAATTGTAAATTTAATATTAATTGTAATCTTATTGTTCATGTTATAGTTGTAATCCCCTGGTAGAGGGGCAGAGAAGGCCTGACGGCCTTATCTCTACCAGGTTAAATAAATAAATCTAATCTAATCTAATCTAACTTACCAACATTGCCTCGTATGAAGAAAGAAGGCAATCAAGACAAGGGCCATATATACAACTCATGTGGGAAATAAAATCCACACGTCGGTGTCAGGATCCGAACTTTGATCATTTGGATTTATGGATAGAACAGCTAACATTTCAACAACAGTGGAGAACAGAAACACTCGCAACTTCATACTTCTCTTCGTTAAGAAGTCGGAGGTTTATAATCACCAGGGAAAGGATTTATATGTAAATACATATTTACTTATAAAGCTAATATAATTTATATTTTGCATTATCTTTATGTTTCACAATGTGTAGGGTTGAAAAATCCTACTTTTATTTTCCATATTTTTCCATATTTTAGAGTTTAGTACATATTTTCGTTAATTTCCATATATTTTCCATATTTCATATAAAACAGTCCATATTATATTAGGTTTAACAATAAAACAAAACAAAATTCCATTAACTTTTAAAAATACATTTCAACAATAGAGATTTAAACACATGTTCAGTAATCCCTTTAACATCAGAGTTATTTGAAAATTAGCAGTCCTATCAACAATGGGAAAGTAAGTTACAAAACTGTATTAATTTAATTTAAAATTTTTAACAGACTTCAGTTGTGCAGCTCAACAGTTAAATGCCAGTCAGAGTACACATAGGTTCAGTTTTGTAAATCATACTATAAAGACGGTAAATATGCCAAAAGTACGTCATTCAGTCAATTTAAAATCAAAACTAACAAGTTACATTTCAGAATTTAAAGAAGATGGTTTATCAACTGACAATAAAATATTATTTTGTAATTTGTGTCAGTGTGCAGTATCATCTACACAAAAGTTCCTGGTGCAACAACACATTACAACTAGTAAACATCAGGTCAACAAACAACTAAATTCCAAGCAGAGACAATTGTTTTTAACACAACCAACAACATCGAATGTAAGATCTGAGTTTAACATCGACCTGTGCCGTTCTCTCATCTCTGCTGATATTCCTCTCTACAAACTAAAGAATAAGGTCTTCAGGGAATTCCTTGAAAAATATACTCAACATACAATCCCGGATGAGTCAACACTTAGGAAGACGTATGCTCCATCCATCCACGATGAGACAATACAGAAGATAAGAGATGAAATTAAAGATAGTTCAATTTGGGTTTCCATTGATGAGACTCCCGACAAAGAAGGTAGACTTGTTGGTAATGTAGTTATCGGTTTGTTAAGTGAACAATATTCTGAACGAATTCTTTTACATTGTGATGTTCTAGAAAAGTGCAATAACAAAACTATAGTTAAACTGTTCAACGAAGCTATGGGTATCCTGTGGCCAAAGGGTATTATGTACGATAATGTGTTATTCTTTATTAGCGATGCTGCCCCTTATATGGTCAAAGCTGGACAAGCATTATCTGTTGTATATCCTAAATTGACTCATTTTACTTGTGTGGCGCATGCATTTCATCGTGTGGCAGAAGTGGTCAGAGACAATTTCCCTAAAGTAGATTTGTTGATTTCATCAGTGAAAAAAGTATTTCTCAAAGCTCCCAGTAGAGTTAACGTGTTGAAAGAAATGTACCCTGAAATTCCATTGCCACCAAAGCCAATTTTAACTAGATGGGGTACATGGCTAGAAGCAGTTGAATATTATGCCGAACATATAGACTCTATTAACAATGTTCTCCTTGCATTGGACTCTGAAGATGCAGTCTCAATTGATACTGCGAAAACAATTACCTGTGACATAAGTGTGAAGAATGACTTAGCTCACATTCAGCATACATTTTCATGCATCATAAAAACGCTCAAAAGTCTCCAAAATAGGCACCTTTCACTATCTGAAAGTTTTGAAATTATAAATAGTACTGTGGAACAACTGAATCGTGGTAGAGGTAAAGTTGCAGATGCAGTAAGAGCTAAGGTGGACACTGTACTTTCAAAAAACCCTGGATATGAAGAACTACAAAAGGTTGTTGCTGTGATGAGTGGTGAATCAACAGTGAAGATTAACTTGGACTTATCCCCAGCAGACATTGTGAAATTGAATTATGTACCAGTTACTTCTTGTGACGTCGAACGCTCTTTTAGTCAGTATAAATCTATCCTCAGAGACAATAGAAGAAGATTCACTTTTCAGCACTTGAAAGAAATGTTTGTAACCTATTGTTATGGTAACAGACAATAAAAATTGTGTTTTGTTGAAACTACATTGGAAGATAAGGTACGTCCATTATATTTTTTGTTTAGTTTGATTAAAATGTACCAATATTTAACGTACATAGTCATTTTTTTATAATTTTAAGTCCATATTTAATTCCATATTTTGGTAAAAATCCATATTTAATTCCATATTTTGGTAAAAATAACTACATATATATTTACATATTTCATATATTTTTAGTCCATATAAATCCGTTCCCTGATAATCACATACATTTTTACATAAATTATGTTCACATAGCTCAAAATTTCAGTACGTATCGATTTATCTAACACTCGGACATGAATATTGGCACATATTCAAAACCCTGATTACAAAGTGTTAAATTTGGATTTATTTCTCGGATATGATTTTAATGCTCATATATCTAAAACCTTTACTGTGTGTCTTTAATTACCTCTTTACTTACTTTTCAAGTACTGTGGCGTACACAAATCAAAGTAAGCTCCTTTAACTCTTGCTAGTTTATCAGCGATCATGTTAAAACATTATAACGAGATAAACAAACAAGATTCCTATCGATTTCTTGCCTTCAGAAAGATACAACCAGAGATTATATACCCGTACCTCCTCTCTACCATAAATAAAACACAACAAGCTGTAAAAAAAATAAATTAGGAAGTAGATTTATGGGAGGAAGGATATGGATGCATGTGTTTCGGCACGCCCGCTCAACGCTGTAATTTCTTTGTTTTAATATGGTAGCCTATAAATCCATCGCTCGCACGAGCTCCCTCCAATAGACAGCAGCTACGTAGAGGTGTAGTTATCATTACACACACGGAGCTTCGATATTAATAGCACAGTCACCAAGTAGCTATTTTATGGTTATTGAGAGATCGTATACAATCTCAGAGTTTTAAATTGGAGAAGTGTGTTGACGATCCACCAGGGGCGACCAACACGACTTCAACTTGAGATACGAGTAACTGCAATACCATCTCATTAACAATAAGCAAATAAAATAAAGAACGACACTTTAAATCATGTAAGCAAGACAGAATAATATATAATTGACCATTTCATTATCACCATCACCATCCTTGATGCATTATCATTATAATCATCGAAATAATGTCACTGCGGCTATCATTATCACCACTACTGAGATCTGAACTTGTCTCGGGCGTGGGTTCGAATACCGGTTGGGCTGATTACCTAATTAAATTTTTTCCGAGGTTTTCCCCAACAGTAAGGTGAATGTGAGATAATCCCACCTCGTCAAATGTCATCTCGCAAACATAATTCCATCGACAAACAATTAGCCTCCAAGCTGTGGTGAATTCAGAACAGAAAAAAAAAACACTATTACAAACTACCATCACCACAATCATTACACTGGTTAACAGCCATTTTGTATCTGATATGTGATATACTTACTTACTGGCTTTTAAGGAACCCGGAGGTTCATTGCCGCCCTCACATAAGCCCGCCATTGGTCCCTATCCTGAGCAAGATTAATCCATTCTCTATCATCATATCCCATCTCCCTCAAATCCATTTTAATAGTATCTTCCCATCTACGTCTCGGCCTTCCTAAAGGTCTTTTTCCCTCCGGCCTCCAACTGGCACTCTATATGCATTTCTGGATTCGCCCATACGTGCTACAAGCCCTGCCCATCTCAAACGTCTGGACTTAATGTTCCTAATTATGTCAGGTGAAGAATAAAATGCGTGCAGTTCTGTGTTGTGTAACTTTCTCCATTCTCCTGTAACTCATCCCTCTTAGCCCCAAATATTTTCCTAAGTACCTTATTCTCAAACACCCTTAACCTATGTTCCTCTCTCAAAGTGAGAGTCCAAGTTTTACAACCATAAAGAACAACCGGTAATATAACTGTTTTATAAATTCTAACTTTCAGATTTTTTGACGCAGACTGGATGATAAAGCTTCTCAACTGAATAATAACACGCATTTCCCATATTTATTCTGTGTTTAATTTCCTCCCGAGTATCATTTATATTTGTTACTGTTGCTCCAAGATATTTGAACTTCTCCACCTCTTCAAAAGATAAATTTCCAATTTTTTTATATTTTTATATGTGACATATCAGCTCATATCAATTTTTGGTTGTAGAATCCGAAACGGCCTTCGGAATTGCTGTATCACTTAAGGATTTTGAGATATTATAAATCTTATATGGATTTTTTAAATATCTTTACATTGTTAATGTCATTTTTTCAGGGATTCATTCATTCATAGTGTTCTTCCCAAGGGTAGGTCTCAGCATTCTCCAGTCTTTCCTATTTTTTGCCTTCCTCTTTGTCTTCTCATATGATCCATATATCTTAATGTCGTCTATCATCTGATATCTTCTTCTCCCCCGAGCTCTTCTCCCGTTCATCATTCCTTCCAATGCATCCTTCAGAAGGCAGTTTCTTCTCAACTAGTGACCCAGCCAATTCCTTTTCCTTTTTCTTCACCCACTCTGTCCAACAGAGCTTCGTTTCTTATTCTGTCTGTCCATTTAACAGCTCCATCCTTCTCCATAACCACATTTCAAATGCTTCTGGTCGCTTCTCTTCTCCTTTCGTTGCTTACGTTTGCTCCATGGGGTTGCTTCTGCACCTAAAGATGACTTCATTACCTAATACAACGATTCACGAACTAAAGTATTTTTCACCGCGGTGTCTTTTGCTGCGTACATAAGAAGCAGTACTGTCTATCTACTACTGTTTAAAATTGTATGGATGAATGTTTCAAGATGATATGAAAGGGATATTTGTAAATGCTACCATCATCCTGGCTGGAGAGTATTTGAACTACGGTTGTATTATCAAAACCACTGAAAATTTCCACTCCTACAACATAGCACTATGGCGTTTCTTTCTACTAACAACTAATTCAGTAGATGGCCGCTGCAGTACGCTCACCATAATATGCTCAATATCTCAAATTTGCATTTTTTGGACTATGGTTCTTTTTTTTTTAACATCAATTGGAGAAGATTATTTAATGACCACACAAATGAAAAAAAAAACTACTTTCGGACAAAAATGGTAAAAAACAATGTAAAACAAAAATTTCATACTTTGTTTTGTTACATCATGAAAATTGTTACTGCATTAAAGGGCATCATTTAGAAGTTAAAAGAAAAATAATCAGGTTTCTTCAACATCCGCCAGTATTAATGACTCACACAGAGATTATTCTATTTCGTTTATATGACGTCATTCCATTTTCGACCAATGAAGTGTAATGAAATTTTGAATTCCAACCAATCACAGTCACACTTTGCGATAATTTTTGCAGCTAGATTTATCGCTATCAATTTATCGCAGGGTCGTTCTTTTGTTTAGTCGTTGTCGCCAACTATTTCCCCGTAAATTGATGATCATGAATACGTTAAGATGCAACTACACGGTTAAACTTTTCTTTCAACTTTAAAGCAATGAATTCAAGATTGATATTTAATATTAATTAATATATTTACGCAGTGAAGACGACGTTCAAAACGGCGCACCATGTAGACACAAAATATTTATGCATCATAATTGAACGTACCTTTGAAACTTGATTCTTTCAATATTCTTCCCAGATTGCACGCATACGCGATTGGAATATTGAACTGTGTAGATGCAGCTTTAGTTCCGTTACACACTACAGCCAGAATGCGTTTGTCGAGCTATAAAAATGCTTTCGTGTAGCACTGATTGTAAGTAACGGTCGAAACACAGCTGACATTGGTCCTGCTCCCACAGGTAACTTAACCTATAATTGTAGCCTATAAAATTTGTATTTTGTGAATGAAATGAAACAATTAATAGAAAGTCAGATGTTCAAATTTATGTAACATCATCGCATATCAAACCCAAAGACCTTGCATAGTAATAATAAGGTCTTTGATCAAACTGCCTTCCGTATGGCGTAATAAAATTCGTGTTTTAATTAGGTCTATTTTTTCCAGAGATGGCTTCACTGTGTAGCAACATGTCTCGCTGTGAATACATAAGCATTGGTATATAGATGTCCCCACTGTTACTGTTAAATAAAATTATGATTTCAGCAGATAATGAAAATGTATTTATGTTATAATAATAAGAGAGATGTGCAGTACATGTAATTAACATTGTTAAACCTGTATTTCGCTTTTCGCAATTGGCATTACTGAATAGTAACACCGCATTTTTTTATTGCAGTAATCGATATTCATCTACGAGTATTTCAACTTCACAATGTCTGAATAGGTTAAGTATTCGTTAACATACAATTATTAACATTTTGTGATCGAATTTTTGGGATGTATTATTTACATTTTTATTTTATTCACGAAATAGTCCTAATAAATGTCACGAGAGGTCTGAGATTTGCCGATAAATCCACGAGCGAAGACCTCTTGTGACATTACTACAGATAAATAATACAATGACAGACAGTAATAGTGAAATTAAAATGGCACGGAAAATCGAAATATTCAGAGCCTAATTAATAGACGTTACGTCGACCAAAATTAACACAGAAATCTACATAGACTCAAATCCAGTACTTTTCAATGAGAGCCCCTCAGTTGACTAAGCTACTATCAGGCAGTAACAGATACAGCTAGTAGCATTAAAGGCAACAAGCTATTGGCAACTGGTTTCTGTAAAGTAAGCAATCCTGCTCATTCAAAAGTAGAATGTACAGGTAAATTTGAAGCATAAATCTTAACGCAGCTTAACTTGGAACCAGAATGAAACATTGAGTAAAAATGAGGCATGTAATTCATGATCCGGGGAGTACATAGACCATATAAAAAACAGGCAGGTCATACAAAGCACCTCATTTGTCAGTAATGCATCATCGCATGGGGGCAGAGTGGTATGAGTGCAGAAAATATGTTGCACCCCGTGGAGAGGCAATCCACCTGCACTTGATTAATACACGCTGAATCTGAGCTCCCGTGCTGCTACCGTGCGACGCTTCGTAAATAGCAATAATTCAACACGGTAAACACTAAGCCAGATTACGAAGGAAACAGTCCGCGACACAGGCCGCCTGCTTCAAACTAAATCAAATTGTTACAGTTGTCCTCCAGTTTCATTATACAAAGTGTTGTGACAATGCAGATATTTTATTTTGGAAGTTCAAATGGCGAATCCTCCATTCTCTGATGATCCTGCGGAATTTTGGTGGACAAAATGGCTACAAGGCAGGTCTTTTCCGAGCACTTTTTATTACTCTTGCAATTTCCTTCTACCATTCTTAAAAAAAAAGTAACAAGGAATTTAAGGAAATACCTGTAACGTCTATGTAGTAATTAGAGTAATGGAATTAGGATAAATAAATATAATTTGCTCGTATGATTTAAGCGCAGAGGGTTACGAACGCATGCAAAAATTATGCCAAAACATGCAGTAACACTTTTGACAATACCTACCACAAGACTTATGATCGCCATACATAAACTTTACGACTGAATCTTGAAAGAATGCTGAATTGAATGGCTTATAGTTCACTTAATTTAGAGTATTAATTTGTCCTTCACAATTTGTTTAATTGTTGCAACAAATCGAAAATATACCTAAACTTAAGATCACATAGGTACATTTTCTTGGTAAACTAATGATGCCGTTAGTCCCAAATTTTTACCAGATCTTACATATTGCATTGTGATAATGAAACTCAGTTATTATTTTTATAACTTGAAAAATAAATTTCTTTCATAATTTTATTCACGCTGTAAAAACTATTTTTTCCAAACCCTATAATGATTTAAAATATCACAAAACCGACAGATCTTTCTCAAATTAGGTAAAAGTGAATTTCTTACAGCATAAGGGAAAGGGAATATCATTATATGCACACTGTCCTAATGCTAATTCCTGAATGTCCACAAAATCACCATTATCTCCATCGGAATATATAAATGCACTGAAGATGTCCTGCAACCTGACAGCAGTAAGGTCGGCGCCTGGTCGAACTTTCAGCACAATCCACTGTCGCCAAATCGACTGCAACGAGACAGAAACCCTTGGACATGTGCTGAGGTTCTGCCAGGCACCGAACTGCTGCGAAACAATCGTCACCATCGAGTCAGAGCACCTACAGCTCAAATCCTAAAACAATGTGGATGGGAAGTGCATGAGGAAGTTCATTGTCGTTCCGTAGAAGATTCCAGTCGGAGGAGCTGACATCGTTGCACTTAAAAGGAATGAAAATATGGCATTGGTTTTAGATCCCATCATTCGCTTCGAAAGTAACACCACCCAGGCGGAGGAAGTAAACTTTGAGAAACAGGCACTCCACGAACCCTGCCTGTCATTCCTATCAGAATAATATAAAATTCCACTTAATCAATGGTTGTAAGAGGCCTCTTGTTTGGAGCAAAAGATACCCAACAAAATTCACCGGTGATATCCTTAAAAGTCTAAAAATTAATTTTTACAAATTCTTAGAGATTCTCTCCAAATAATAAATTATCACTTATATGTTAAGTTAAATTATTTTTTCTTTCACTGTTAACACTGTATTAATTTTAAACTTGATCTTCAACGTTGTAAATTCATTATTGTATTACTGTCTTCTGGATCCTTGTGGTCACTCTCAGTGGAGGGCAGACGATTTTTTCAAATCTCTCTCTCTCTCTCTTACTCGTATATGTAAGATTTGATAAAAGTGTAGAACCAATGAGATCATTAGTTTACCGGGAATTTGTACTTATATGACCTTATGTTTCAGTGTATTTTCGATTTGTTGCAACAATTACATTATTTAGGACAGAGGAATACTCTAAATTAAGTGAACTGTATGCCATTCAATTCAGCTTTCTTTCGAGATTCAGAAATAAAATTTATTTATGGTTATCATAAATACTGTGGTAAATATTGTGAAAGGTGTCAATGCATGTTTTGCCATAATTTTTGTATGCGTTCTTAACCCGCTACCCTTAAGTATATGCTCAAGGCATTTTCTTTATTTATTGATTGTTCTCTCGAAGTTGAGTCGTAGAACAATTTGTGTATGTTTACACGCGTTTTAATGTGTCTCTGATAGTTGACCTAAGACAAACAGTCCATATAGTCAAAAGAGCCAACACGTCTTGAAAACACCATATCAATGCAATAATCATTTCAGGCAGTATTACAATGCATTGCAACCCCCCCCCCTCACAATGGATTATAAGATCATTGTTCTCCTAGTAAGCTATTCCCCTTCCTCTCCTAGTATTCCCCTTGTTCTCTTTGTATTCCCATTGTTCTCTTTGAATTTTCCTTGTCCTCCTCGTCTTTCAGTTGTTCTCCTTATTTTCCCGTTGGTCTCCTTGTCTACCCTTGTTTTCATTGTTTCCACTGGTTCTTCTTTACCCTTACCTTCTCCTTTGTTCTGCTTGCATTTTCCTTATTTCCATTGTCTTCCCCATTCTTCCCCTTGCATTCTCATTATCCTCCTCGTATTCCCATTGTTCTCTTTCTATTCCCCTTGTTCTCCTTGTTTTACCCTTGTTGTCTTTGTATCCCCCTTGATATCCTTGTAATTCTCTTGATCCTCTTGTATTTCTCTTCACCTTCTTGTATTCCCTTTGCTCTCCTAATATTCCCCTTGACCTCCTTGTATTCGTCTCGATCTCCTTGTATTGCATTTGACCTCCTTGTATTCGTCTCGATCTCCTTGTATTGCATTTAATATTCTTCCATTCCCCTCGTTCTTCTTGTATTCCCGTAGCGGCGAGAGCTTATTAAATTTTTATATGAAAATCAATTCCTATTATCTCCCCCCAATATACAGCATGAACCGTAAGTAATGTCATTAATTTCAAGGAGTTATTCTTTGAGATATTTCAAACAAAAAGTTTAATACAATTTTGCTCGTTTTTGCTTCCTTTTCGAGATAAAAATTGTTTTATATGAAACATTTCATAGCGTGTTTTGGAAAAGCTATTGATTCAATTTCCAATATGTTCAATTTAAGAAAGCAGTGTATTATAATGAATGATGAGAGAACTTTAGTTTTGTCCTTTAAATGTGCACATATTTGATCCGAACAAAATATGTAACTTTCCGTTCTAGCGATTTGAGATTAATATAGTAAGTACAATTCTACGAAATAATAAGGATGTAATTGATGTTTTGTTATTTGAAATGTTGTATCAGTGGAGAAGTGTATTGTGTCTATGAAGGGTGTTGTGTCAGTGAAGTGTGTTTGTGTCAGTGAAGTTTTATAGTTTATAGTGGCAGTGCAAAGTATTTGAACAGTAAAATGTTTTTGAAGTGTTAGTGAAATCAGGATAGTGTCAGTGAAATGTTGCATAGTTCCAGTGTAGTGAGTGAACTGATAGCGAAATGAGTGTAGTGCTGAAACAGGGCTGGGCGTGGAGAGCGGATCCAGACTCTAAACGGGGACGCTCAATATTCATCCGTTACTCAATCAACGCTGCGCGGTGTTCGGCGGGGAAGAAAGGGGATGAAGAGAAATCACATGGCTCCCCGTGAGAGAGTAGAATCTGCTCTTGCTGCCCAGCTCTGTGCTGAAAGGTACTTGTACAACTATGAACATATATCATATATACTCGTGGGTTTAAGTTCGCACTTAGGGTTAAGTTATAAATTAAATTTACTTTAATTAATTATGTTATATTAAGTGACTGTGCTTCATTTAATTTAAGATGCCTCTTGTTAATATTATTATATATTGCTATTATTTTATTAATATTATGAATTGTAATTTATTATTAATGTAATTATTGAGTGTACTTAGTTACCATTGCCACCGGATATTTACCCATTTGCAGTGTTAATAAATACATACATTGGTTCAGATCAAATTTCTGCATATTTAAAGGATAAAACTAAAATTCTTTCAATCATTTATTATCATAATATACTACTCTCTTAAATTGATTGAGCATATTTATTTATTTATTTATTTTATTTATTATTGAACATAACAGGCAAAGCCCAATTACAATGTTCAAGACTGACAAACTAATTTATAAAACATAAACAAGGAAAAGGAAACATACACTTATTAAAAACTGAAACAAAAGAGAAATAAGAGAAAGAAAAAAGAGAATTAAAGCAATGGCTTTCCCAAAGCAAGTTAAGTGAAACGATTACAGTAAAACCCCGATTATCTGTCACCCTATTAACCGATTGGTGGATTATCCGACTGTCTTTCTCGCTCGTAGAAAAAATATGAATTACTGTACATTATATTAGTACGAATTTTTTCTATAAAGTGTTTTTTTTATAAATCTTTACCCTTACGCATTATGGCCGTACTGTTTAACTTCTATGTAAACTAACTTCTACACGCGGCAAAAGAAAACATACGATGAAAGACGCAGAACATCTGCATGGAAATATCATATGTACTTCAGTACATTATAATAATAATATATAAAAGAAAACATGTTGTACTACGGCAAAAAGTGCAAGTAATTGAGTGGTTTGGGAAAAGAGAAAATTTGGTTCATTTCACATCACAATACAAGAGAGAGGAATTACAACTGTACGCAATTTAGACTAATGAAAAATAAAATATAAACTATATAAAATTTGTAAATCTACAACATGAGACCTCTACTATTCCTATGTTTCCACAGACAGTCGTCATAAGGAGTTTCCTTAACCATTAAAAACCCGTCGTTGACAACCAGACTTATGCACAATAAATAAAAATATTATTTTAATAACTGACTTATCGGAAAATCAAACATGAATTCTAAAAACAAAATAAATAAATAAAAAAGACTTAAATTATTGAACTTCTGACCCACTACCTAGCATATTAAAAGAAAAGATCATGAAGGAAATCAGGAAAATATTATGTAGTTAGTTTATGAAAACTGTTTGTGGTACTGATTATCCGATTTTTTCGAATAACCGTTCACTCCACCCCCTTCATTACCACGGATAATAGAGGTTCTACTGTAATATAAAACAATTTATATCTAAAAAAGGAAGCAAAAACGAGCAACATGAACTAAACCCTTTTGTTTGAAATATCTCAAAGAATAACTCTCTAAAATTAACGACATTACTTACGGTTCATCCTGTATATTGAGGAGAAAGTCGTAATTCTACGTCAAATGGAAGGTGTAATGAAAAGAGAAACACAAAATTATTTTAGGTAACTAAAACGTATTTACTCTATGATGTATTAAGGTAAAAATAAAGTTCGAGTAGGATAAATGTATCAGTTAGTACCAGGTGACATAATACATTTCATGTAGGTGTACCGAGAAAATATCTGAAGTGTTATTTAAATCTTTTACGTTTTAGATTTTCGCTACTCATTTATTATCGGTATATTGCATTTCAAGATGAGATTACTTCGATTCAGCTGTTTTGTTCCGAGTCCACCGCACTCTGTGGCCTCCTTGAATCGGGTGAAAACATTGTGCGGCCCCGGTTGTTAAAAGCTCCGAGTGCTGTGTGAAATATAAGCCGCACAATGATGCACGATGTTTTATTCCTTCGGTGAAGCGAATGTAAAAGTCATGCGATAAGAGAATCGTCAATAGTTTTAACAATTCAAAAATGCAAATAAAACCCTGATGACTACTGTGTAAAACATGTTTGTGACCAACAACACAGACAGCTACAACTGCATCGGAGTAGTATAGATAGAATTATAGAAGTCATTACCAGTTCTGTATTTTCCGGAGAGAAACTATCATTTGTAACTTTCCTCTTCAAATATGATCTGATGAGTAAGAAATAACATGAACACATCGTTAGTCAAATGACTACACCATGGATTTCTATGCGGGAGACCCGGTTAAATTCTTGGAAGGTACAAATGAATTTCGTGTTGCAAGGAACCCGGAGGTTCATTGCCGCCCTCACATAAGCCCGTCATCGGTCCCTATCCCAAGCAAGATTAATCCAGTCTTTACCATCATTCCCACCTCTCTCAAATCCATTTTAATATTATCCTTCCATCTACGTCTCGACCTCCGCAAAGATATTTTTCCTCAGGCCTCCCAACTAACACTCTATATGCATTTCTGGATTCGCCCATACGTGCTACATGCCCTACCCAACTCAAACAATACAATGCGTGAAGTTCTACGTTGTGTAACTTTCTCCATTCTCCTGCAACTTCATCCCTCTTAACTACAAATATTTTCCAAAGAATCTTATTCTCGAACACCCTTTATTTCTGTTCCTCTCTCAAAGTGAGAGTCCAAGTTTCACAACCATACAGAACAACCGGTAATATAACTGTTTTACATATTCTAACTTTCAGCTTTTTTGAGACCAGACTGGAAGACAAAAACTTCTCAACCGAATAATAGCAGGCATTTCTCATATTTATTCTGCGTTTAATTTCCTCCAGAGTGTCATTTACATATTTGTTACTGTTGCTCCAAGATATTTGAATTTTTCCACCTCTTCAAAGGATAAATTTACAATTTGTATATTTCATTTCGTACAATATTCTGGTCACGAGACATAATCATACAGGGGAGAGTAGGGTAGTATCGGACATCGGGTAATATCGGACAGTGCGTTTTTTTCATCTACCACCAGATGGTAGTACCTGAATAACATGGTTACGTTTCTGTATGCGACATCATAGAAACGTAACTATGCCATTCAGGTACTATAATCTGGTAGTAGATGAAAGTCCGATATTACCCGATGTCCGATACTACCCAACTCTCCCCTTACTTACTTAATTACTTACAAATGGCTTTTAAGGAACCCGAAGGTTCATTGCCGCCCTCACATAAGCCCGCCATCCGTTTTAATCACAAATGTGCATAGGAGGGGAAGAGGGAAGAGGAAGAAAGAAAATAATATCTATCTTCGTAGCTGAGGGACACTCATGTCAAGAAAATATAAGTTATCATGACATTATTTAGTCAACAGACGTAGTGGTTAGTAACGAGACGAGCAGAAGAATACTGTGTTTTTAAGACGGAATATACCGCGACATGACAAGAAGGAAGTGTGTGTTACGACTGCGCGGCCTGACCTGTGTCACCCAGCCCGCCAGTAGTGATAAACTTTATAAGTATTATAACTCGCTCTTAGGTGGTAGGGACTGGATTAATGTTGCTCAGGATAGGGACCTATGATGGCCTTATGACATAAGGCTTATGTGAAGGCGCCAATGAACCTCCGGGTTCTCTAAAAGCCACCAGTAAGTAGTGATGGGTCCAACTGGCTCAGATGCGAGCTAGCTCGTCACCTCGCGCTCCCAAGAGAGTCGTTCAAAAGAGTCAGTTCGTTCACGAGCTGGTTGACAGCTCCTTCGCAGTGTTGCCATACCTACTGTTTTAGCAGGAGATTTCCTGTATTTCTATTGAATCTACTGCTCTACTGATTTTTATGTCAAAAGTCCGAATTTCTCCTGCTTTTTTGGCATGCTGCAGTGACCTAGTTCTATGCCCGGATTTTCAACTCATTACTTTAGTACACATAGGCCTATATTATGTTATGTAGACCACTACGTCTGTTTTTGCATCTTATACACAAGTCAATGCTTTCATTTGTCTCCCTGATCATATTGCTTACAAGAAGCAAGGAGACGGCTCTCGCCTGGAATCCAGCGGCGGATTATGATATCAGCACACAGCAGATAAAGACCATGTTTTATACACATGGCTCAGAGTTATGGGTCTCTCCAATCCACTCGATAGTCTAAACATAATTACAGATCGATAGAGAACGAATGTTTGAAACCTTACCACGAAAGGATGCAAACCCTCTTCCTCACACACACACACACACACACACACACACACACACACACACACACAAGTATATAATCTTCATGCAACGTAAGCATGTGATAACTGTCGTCAATTTGCAAAAGGAGACATTTCGGAAATAAAGTGTTGGAAAATCGCAAAACTATAAGTTAAATTAAAATGTTCATAATTGTTTTTTCTAATTAGATCACTATGGATACATACATTCAGGATCCATGAACATTTTAATATTTTAAGTTTATGATTTTTTGTAGCGATCTCCAATACTTTGTTATTTTGGACGTATCCCCTTTTGCAAATCGACGACAGAATTAAGTTATTTCATTATTGTTTTGAGGACTCGGGGAACAGAGGAGGAACGAAACTTATTCAGTATAGTGAAGTTTGTTTCTGATTGTGTGCATGTGAAACAGTGAGAGAGTGAAGTATAGGTAATGACATTTTAGTGTTACATATCTTGCATAGTGATCTTTTATAATGCGTGAAAGTCTCTCAGAAAGAAAGAAAAAAAGTTAATACTCCCAGAATATTATAAATTATAGTGGGAAAATGGTGAACAGTTTAAAGGATAGTTATGTAAAAGCAAGAAAGGGGATAATTTTCCATCTGTTATAGTCGCAGCTAATGCAGTACTGTATTTAATATCACCTTTAAACTAAATCTTTCGTGAATACATGAAAAATTCCAGATTTAATGCGAAAAATTGTCAATAAGACATTACTGTGTAAAAACAAAATTGCATGACTTTGATACGTACGCTGAGTAGAGATAACAGTAATTATATTTAGCAAAATTGTTCCATTTCATTGGTTAGGGAAGTGCTATATAGTAATACAACAGTATCATCTTTCTTACAGTACACTGTTTTGTAATTAATATTATAATACAAAGAGGAAATTCATGTTTAATTAATCTACTGTAATCTCCTGTTTTTTTATACGATTTTCTCCTGATTTTCGTGAGTAGGTCGTGGCAACACTGCTCCTTCGTTCGCGAGCTAGTTGCCAGCTCTTTCGTTCGTGAGCTGGCTGCCAGCTCGCGAACGACATCGTTCAAAGAGCTGGTTGCGTAACGTATCGAAACTGTCAATAATAGTTTAATCTAATGACATTAGGAATCAGAAGAATAACAGGGATAATCGTATTATGTTAAACAAAATACGTAGATGAAAAAACAAAATCTGCATCATATCTGCTAGCTCATTAGTAGCTCGAAGGAGAGAGTCGTTCAAAAGAGTCATTTCGTTCACGAACGACCCATCACTATTAGTAAGTAAGTATATCCCGTTTTATACCATTAAATTAGATTTAAAGCAAGATTATCAACATCAATGATATCAAAAAGCGTGTACCGGTAGGCTGTTAAAGCACTCCGCATTGGAAACCCAAACAAATATACTATATTGACCGTAGTCATTAATGGGTAATTCACAAGCTGACTATTATTAACCATTAATAGAGACAACTATTGATGGAGAACCATGACTATTGCCCAAATATAGAAAGGTACCAAAGAGTTCCACTTGAAATTGCTGCGATGTCAGGCGGATGGTTGGATACGAAGCAGGCAAGCAGACCGGCTTCCTTTGATGACCTGGGACACGCAACTCGTAATGATCCGCCCATTAACAAGCACGAAATGGGAAAACACTCACGAATTTTCTCAAACTGCATGCAAGTAGACGCGACGTTTGGAACCCGACCACCTCCCCCCTCTTTACAGTATATTGTGGTTGGTCAACCCCTTAATATATATGCCTATAAGTAGACTTATAACCTACACCTTATTTTTCTCCCCTCCCTCTCCTCCTCCTCCTCACTCCACACACACTCACTTCATAAATAAAAATTTCTCAAGGATAGACTAAGTAAAACAAATGACAGCTTGCACTCCAAAACAGATATCCATGTGTATAAAAAATGTTATAAAACCAGTAGTCATGCTATGCCTGTGTTGTTTATCGCTGCCGAAACTACACGCTATATTTAATCGCCTTAAAATTGATTTAGATGAGCGGATTTTTTTTTGTCGATGTTGATGATGATGATCCATCCCTTACCTTCTGCAATGACCGTAACGTTGTAATCATAGATAGCCCTCCTTCCTCTCATGACAGAAAAATGAAATATTAGTCGGCTAACCGTGTTTCAGAATGGGGGGAAAAAATGTAGGGACTGGTAACCTCTTAACCTTTAGCTCCCTCAACTTAGCCCGGTGATATTTCTACCGGTTTATGGACAGTACAGCATGTTGCATTCTGAAGAAAATTACTTTTATATGAGGCACTTTATTCTTTGTCCAAGTTTCAATCTAACTGCCAAATATACGAAATGTCTTTAAAATTACTTAACCACACAGAAAGAAAATTAAAAGATGCACTCCATTACACAGTCCTCCATCAAGGATCAAATGATACAGCTCCTACTTACAATAATAGTACACTGCTCCGTCGATATAGGAGAAAGCCAGTGTCTACCAACTTAGATATAACATACGGAGGAAGTCCCCTGCAATCGGCAAGCATCACGTTTAGGTAAAGCATGAAAATCAGGAAATACAGAGCGATCCAAAAGTCGCGCACATCTTAATAATACATTCCCATATATTTATAAAGTTGAATTTATTAAGTTTACTTACATCAGTTTTCACATGAGTTACATCATTTTTCACAACATATGCTGAAAATGGCAGCCTCATTTAGTAATGCATGTACGAACTCTTTTTACCATTATGCAAATCTAGTCTTTCAGGTAAAGCTCCCTGTAAAGCAGATTTGAATAATTTCAAGGGAAAAATTGTTCCGGGGACGGGTATCGATCCCGGGACCTCTGGTTGAACGTACCAGCGCTCTGCCAACTGAGCTACCCGGGAACTCCACCCGACACCGTCTCGTCAGCCCACGCGAGTTGTGTGGATATAAAGGGAATTCCCGGGTAGCTCAGTTGGCAGAGCGCTGGTATGTTCAACCAGAGGTCCCGGGATCGATACCCGGCCCCGGAACAATTTTTCCCTTGAAATTATTCTTTTTACCATGTTTGCGGCCAATTTTTTGAGCACGCGTACACAGATATTGTTAATCTCCGTTATGTTCCCCTTTAGTTCCTCCAGAGTGTGCGGCCTGTTTTTGTAAGATAACCCCACAGGAAGAAATCTGGGGACGTCAAATCGGGGGGGAACGTAGGGGCCATAATCCTTGAGAAATGATGCGCTCACCAAAAAACTCGCGCAAAAACTGCAAGGTTTTATTATATGTGTGACATGTGGCACTGTCCTGCTGGAACCAACAATCACGTTCATCATTGTCAAGAAGCAATGATCCACATTCCCTAAAACGGGCGATTAATCTCGTTATGGTCGAATTGTTAGGCACTGCCACATCCGGATAATTCCTACGAAATTCGTCTACAACACGTGCATAAGAACGACTGGAAAAATAATGTTCAACAATGACAACTCATTGCTCTTGGAAAAACGACATGTTCGCCGAGCAATAAACAAAGGGCTACTGCAAGCGTCAGTGTATACATACACTTCACAATGACGTCTAGGTTTGTTGCTATTAATACCCATGATGCTATCTAGCGGTAACCGATAGCACTTTCCAACTGCATTACTCAATAGAGACACTATAATTTTAATGTGCGCGACTTTTGGATCGCTCTGTATTATGGAAAGTAAAAAATCTATCGTACGGGAATAGGTATTTAAGAGTTGTTAATTAATTATAAAAAGTTAATCTGATACAACGTTAATACAAATTGACTATTTTCTAGTATATATATATATATATATATATATATATATATATATAATAAATTACTAATAAATAAATATTATCTGAACTATCCAGCAATATCTTTAATATTTACGCCTTTTCAAGGTGTTGACTGATATTTACTTCGTCAGAAATACTTAAAGACGTGAACGTGTTTGTGACATGATGCCTTACCGGTATGCAGGGGCTTGAATGCTCGTCACAGACCACGTTGTACTGTTTTGCTGCTTTCTTTAGACTCAGACGCATTTTACTAAATCGGCAGAAGTGTAGAACCCTGTTTCGGTCTCGGCAGAAAAATTAAAATTAACCTTCTTTCCTAACCCCTGCAGTGGCTGAGTGGTGAGACCTTCGGCCTGTCATGCAGGCGGTCTGTGTTCGAATCCCAGTCCGGCTGGGAATTTTTCATTCGAAAAATCCATAGTGACATTTGTGGTGGACAAGATCGCAGTTGGGATTTCTCGGGGTTCTCACGTTTCCCTAAATTAGGAGTCAACATCATTCCATCGGATCTACATTCCATTATCAATCCACAGCATTCTTCGAACGCGACGCACCGAAGGGACTGATCTAGAAACGATTAGGGTTGCCTTCTCGAAGCCTGGATATACAGCGAACCTTAGTGTAGTCAGCCGGTGTGGTTTGGGAAAGCGCCTAGGTCGAGGGTAAGCGCAATAGATCTTGTAGGTCACAATTCTAGGTCGTAGTGCTCCTATCCCAAAATTAAATTCAATTTCTCTTCTAACCTATTGAGAAAAGAATGTCGCACCTTGTCTTACGTTTGACTTGTTTTGTCTGTAGCTGAACGCATAATCATAAATTTGACTGTTCAGGCTGGTTCAAAATCTTTACCCGTGGGACGAAACGAGCAAAAAATTCCAATCCGTCAGAATTCGTGCTGGTGATTGCAATAAATCAGCTTTCTATTTTACATGAGCTAATGACCAGGCTTCGGCGTAGGGACACAGAGTAACCAGTATGATGTTTAGAGTACACGGAGTATAAATGACGTCATGATCCGTGTGCAGTCACCCGACTGCAACAGCACAGGTGGGTCCGTAATGTGCAATACCGTTGTGTGTGTGTATTGCTGCTTGGCTGCGGTACGTGTAACAGGCTTCGGCGTAGGGACACCTGATTGAAGGTTACAACTCACGTTAAAAAAAAAAATGTTATGTTTTATTTAACGACGCTCGCAACTGCAGAGGTTATATCAGCGTCGCCGGATGTGCCGGAATTTTGTCCCGCAGGAGTTCTTTTACATGCCAGTAAATCTACTGACATGAGCCTGTCGCATTTAAGCACACTTAAATGCCATCGACCTGGCCCGGGATCGAACCCGCAACCTTGGGCGTAGAAGGCCAGCGCTATACCAACTCGCCAACCAGGTCGACAAACAACTCACGTTAATACTTTAATGGTAGACATTTATTGTCTACACTAGGAATGTACTATATATACTGCATCTGTACAGAGTGAAATATATTTTGTGCCGTACTGTGACGGACTGTTTACATGTTGAGACACGAAGTAACGGCGCGCTCCATCACCCACGCCACTCGACCAACACAACACTATTGTCCTGCGTTCAGAAATTCATGCGTTTCTGTGCCCAGGATCGAAGCCTGTTAATGACCGAATGTAATGTAAATTAAATATTTGTCACTTTTAAAAATAATGGAAGTCATTCCGATACGATTGTGAAATACTGCCAGGGGAACAAAAATATGATAAAAAAAAGTCACAGGAAATTAACAGAATCCCGAAGATTGCGTGATTATGTCTTTGTTTTATTGTTATAGAGTGGCCAAGGGGCAAGCCGTATCGGAAGCAGGTCGCTGCTGTAGGTTTCTTGTCATCAGGTCATGGTTAAATTACAGACTCACTAACTTTCACGCAAAATATGTGAGAATAATTTTCGTGAGTCTTGAACTCCAAGTTCAGAAAGAGAGAAGCTACCAAAATGTATGGACATAGCCGTTAAAGGTTCTTCAGGCGTAGAAAAAGTTACGCAACTCAGTTCCGTTAAAAAAAATATGACTATTACATTAAAAAGCACAAACTCGTGTGTTACTACTAGCTTGGCGATTAGTCCACGAATATTGCAAAATTAATGTCCTCAGAATCACGTATTGTATCACTACTTTCAGTTTCAAGCCGTGTAAGTCACTTCTCAACTTTATTGCCCATAATATCATTTTTAAATTCATGAAATGGAATGTGCTTCAAAGTGTTCTGTACCTTACATGGAGTAAGGTCAGGAATTTTATGACTGAAACTAGCTTTCTTTAATTGGTTGACAATAATTGAACCGCTGGGTGCAATAACAGCTTAAGTTGAAAACCCATGTTTTGAGAAAAACAATGTCAAAGTTTTATAATAATGCAGAAACTTTAATAGTAATATTCGAACCATTTCTTTTGTATAATATTTTAGGCTATATAAATTATTCAAATCCAATATCAGTTATAATTTAAACACAACCCATTTTTAAATGAAGTTGGAAAAGTTAAGTCGCTATTGCATAAAAAGTCTGAGACTCTTAAATTAGAGTACAGACCGATTATTTAGTCCTAACATCTCAGCGACGCGAAAAAGGGGAAGTAACAGGAGTAGTGGGGAGAGCTCCGGAATAGAGATAACGCGAGCGGTCAGTATAGAAATACAGTACGGCTTAACTGTATTGGAACACACCGCAGGCATGACATCCGATCACTCTGACTGCGACTGACTAACCTGAACACCCCTTGGTGTAACTTAATGGACTCGCCTGATCCAGGCGCATATTGTCGGCGACTGTCAGGACTAAATAATCATACTGTACCTAAGCATTAAAACCAGTCGAAAAGTGTTATTTCACTAACATACACGAACTTTATTGAATGAATAATAAGAAATGACTTCAGCTTATCAAAATAATACAATAAGAATTTTAGCCAATAAGCCCTTTCATTTTTTTTATGAAAATATACTGTACAAACAACATTTGTTATAAATTTCTAATCAGAAAAATAGAAGATGTATTAAGAAAATCAATTCTGAAACTATGCTACGGATGAAAACTCTTCTATTATAGTGTCAAATATTCTTATTCATATCACTGATTTCACTTTCAGAATGATTTTCATTCAGCAATGGTTCAGAATCCAAAATATTTCGAAGAGAACATGCATTTTATGCTTTCAAGAATTTCAATAATGAAATATCATTTTTCTTTGATAATTTTAAGTCACAAGTTCTTCCTTTGGTGGTATATTATGTCTGACTGAAAAACTGAATGGCTCGAAAATGTTTTTGTATGTACCTATATTATACTGCCAAATATCCTGATGTATAAAACATGAGTGTAACATATGTTTGCATTGCGAATTTTGAACTTACAGCATTTCACGTAATGAATTCTCCTACCATTTAGAGTCAACGAACTGAAATACAACTTTTCAGTCGATAGAGAAGACACGGAAGATTGCGAAGATGCCATCCCAGAAATAACGACTTAAGTAGAGTTAAGCTGTTCTTGCATCCAACGTCTCAATTTTAATAGTTAAAAGTGCACATATACTCAAACTCAACAATGGCTTACTTGAAATTAAATTGAATCTTTATCGCAAACCTATATAAACTGTTAATTATTCAGATAAGATATGAACGAGAATGATTATTTAGCATTATTTTCCAGAGTTTATATCTATCAATACAATCGCCGCAGTGGCTCAGTGCTAGCGCGTTGGGCTTATGAACCAGGGGGCCTTGGTTCAAATCGTTCGGACTCATTTCACCGGCATTATCACCTTCATCTCATTCAGATGCTAAATAACCTAAGCTGTTGATAAAGCGTCGTAAAATAACCTACAAAAAAAAAAAGACACAAGCCCACTGCTTGTTTAAGACAACATAGAACAAAGAAATTCAGTTGCTAAACCAATACTTCCCTACTGGGAATAATTTTTTTTCATAATCAAAAAGTGAAATAGTTGTTTGCATTTATGTAAAATGTCCCACTAATTAGAAATGAACAAGTATGTTTTCCAATTTATAGTACCATCACCTGTTCATTTCGGTGAATATGGCTTTCATCAGATATTCGAGACACCATATTTAAGTGTCTCCACAAGCCTACATTTATGATTAAAGACTGCATAACTTCTTTATTCCAGTAAACGCTAACCACACACCAAACCATATGTGATTCTTCTCCAACACTGACCTATCCTCGATTCAGAACCCCCTACTTATTATAATCACACATGTGAAGAGAACAAAAGCTAGTTCCCTCATCCCTTTCGCATCTTTATGAAAGTTTCTAAAATACGCAAATTTTATAGTAGCGTGTTCCACATTTGGCTCCTCACGGCATCTCTCCACCGTCTCTTAAGGTCAAGGAGGTCAGTCTAACCATCATGGGAACCCCTTACACAACATGCTCCCTTTCAGGAAGGATCATAACCCCCTCCCCTCCTTCAAGAAACAAATAATAACAACGTTGCATGCGCCTTGATGACAACGACATCTCGAACGGTCTCAGGTTGACATACAGGGTGATAACTAAGCTCATGCCGACCTCAATATGAAAGTTGAAATGGAGAAAATTTACTGGAAACAATGTAAAGCAGATACCAAAGACCAATATCCTAATATAAATTTTATACGGCCATATTCTCACATCCTGTCTCATACAATTACATTGGTATAAAACAAATCACGCTATCTATAATTAGTCTAAATGAATATCGCATGGAATGGTAGCGTTTCCGACCACCAACGCATCGAACTTTCGGTTCGATTCCCGACATAAAAGTGGATATTTTCAAATTCACGAGGACTTTTTTTTCCTTGTTTGTTAAATGTATTGTTGTTGTTGCCAATGTTAATGGAAATTGGATTTCCTCCATTCTCCTACGGGCGTCCCAGTACAATACTTCGTAAGCTGAGATGGTATGCCAGCCTAAAGGCTCATTCACAATGAAAATTAAACATAACGTAAGCGTTAACTTAAGAATATAAACGTTACTATAAAATCAAGATCATTCACGATGGAAACATAAACATAACAGCAAACATACTTGGTAACCATAGAAACATAACAACGACGCCATTTCCTCATATTCTGTCGTATACTTCTGCGCTCCACGATTGTGTTCAGTTTGCAAATCACGTAAGCATAAGCATCAAAGTTTGGAGTTTGCAAACTTTCATGTTAACGTCTTACGGTAATGTTTATGTCAATGCTTATGTGAATCATTGTGAATGATCCCATTTGGTAGCCTGGGCGCAAACTTCTGTGTTTATGTTTAATTTTCATTGTGAATCTTTTTAATCGCCGGACATTTCCTTATTCATGGTGGAATTCGCATCCTTACAGAGGGTACAATGTGGTAATATATATTAATCCTATGAACGTAGATTGTAACATCTTAATTTCATTTCCCCTAAGTAGTTAAACGTATTGTAAAATAGTAACTAGTAAAGTTACAGTTTCAATTATCTAACAAGTTTTGCAGATGTTTCCAATTCACTGTATCCTCTTCAGTCCTGTTGTAGAGTATAACTTATTATACATAATTTTCATTTTTTTTTGCAGTGTCTTGGATACTTTTGAAAATTTTGAAAAATTAAATTTGCTAGAAATAAAGAGTATCACTTTTGCAACATTTCTATACCAGAATTATAAACAGAATTTAAAATTTGAGGGCACTGGACTGAGTCTGTAACTTCTGCCGTAGGCCTATAGTTGTTCTAAATTGCATTAAACGGCGTTCTTTCACCACAATGATTTTATATAATGGAGTTACGTTATTTATGAATTCCTAACGTTGAGTGAGAATCTGGCCGATCTTTTCTGAAAAGGGAAATCCTAATGGTTTGATACAAATTGAATATTATTATTATTATTATTATTATTATTATTATTATTATTATTATTGTATTAAAATATGGTTTATTTAACGAGGCTCGCAACTGCAGAGGTTATATCAGCGTCCCCGGTGTGCCGGAATTTTGTCCCGCAGAAGTTCTTTTACATGTCAGTAAATCTACTGACATGAGCCTGTCGCATTTAAACACACTTAAATGCCATCGATCTGGGCCGGGATCGAACCCGCAACCTGGAGCACAGAAGTCCAGCGTTATACTGACTACGCTACACAGGTCGATTATTATTATTATTATTATTATTATTATTATTATTATTATTATTATTATTATTATTATTATTATTTCTACCTTGTTACTTACAAATGAAAAAGTTTATTCGGCATTAATTTGCTTATTTTCGAAACTGAAAAAATAAAAAAATAAATAAATATTGCTAGACAAAACAAATGGACGTGCATAATTAGGCATATTAGTAAAATATAGAGGTATCATATAGTACTTCTGGCTGAGGTTCTGGCTGATATGTAAGCTTACAGTCTAGACAAAAAAAATGACCACCTACCATACGCTAAGTGTCCTTCGGAAGATTTTGGTTCATTCCGTGAGAGCTTAGGTTTACACGTGAAGGAATTTGTTTTGTTTGTTTCTTTTTGTGTCTGTTTATAGATCAAGTGTTATAAATGATCTATAACCAGTGGCAAGTATTTATGGAGATTAATTTTATCATTTGTGGTTTTAAATATTAGTGTCGGCGGAGATTGTTGGAGATTGATTTGTACTCTTGGCATAGATGAATGGAAATTTTGGAAAATACAATATTTTGGAATTGGAGTATTAACTCAGTATGAATATTACTTTCCAAATAATTAACATTAAAGGTTCGTTGGATTCTGGTAAAGATGCGGTATGGCCAATAGACAATATTTGTTGGATTGAGACTGTATTTAACACACATTCATTGAAAACGAAAAAAAAAAAAAAAAAAAAAAAAAAACTTGCACTCCTCAAATTAACACTTTCAAATTATTATTGAAATGTTGAATTCTCCGTCTTTTGAGTTCAGTAACGTAATAAGGACACCTGGAATACCATGTAATGTAGGCTACTTGGATATATATATAACAAATTTAAGTGGAAAAAAAATCCGAAAAAACTCAGAATATGAAATTCGTTATAAAACGACGCAATAGTAATAATTCGCGAATGTGTTAATATTTCGCTAATAGAACTCTATTTCGTGATTGTTTTATCCGCATATTATTAATCAGAATCACTTAATTCGTAAAGATTAGCAAAAATCTATTGCATATCTATTATGTCGTGATTTTCGCAATCTCCATAAATACCCGGCCCTGTCTATAACGAAGATTATATTCAAGAAGTAAATCAGCTGCAAAATATACATCCTTTCCCTAGTCGTGTGCACCAGGCGCCGTCCGATGTGAACTTGGACAAATTCACGCTAAAGGAGAGAGCAGTCATTTTTTGTGTATAAGACTGTGCATCTATTATCAGGCAGTACATCACACTTGACGATATGATGTGTCAGAGGAAGAACAATTTATTGTTGCATATATCTTAAGTCTGATTAGAGAAATATGTTCCTAGGCAGCGATGTATGCAATGGAGAGGGAAAGGAACTGGTCACCCTAACTCATTATCTCCTGGCTTAGTTTCCTCATGAGTGACGGCTTATTGGTGTCACTTATAAGGTTCCAACCAGTTCTCAAACTGCAGACAAAACAAACAAACAAAAAAGAGAAGTACTGAATAAACATATGTAATTATTACAAGATATCCAATGTCTTTGGAAACATATAAGGTTCTATTCATCCCATTTATTATCGTATCAACAACAGGTACCTTACCACATTGGACTACAAATTTATAAAATGAATTCATTAGGACGCAAAAAGTAGCAGTACTCAATACTTACCGTACTGTATGGAACTTCTTTAATAAAGCATTCATAATATTATACACCTACAATGGCTATGACTTGATTTGTCACCCACGGGAAAAATTGAATCAAATTAATAATAATAATAATAATAATAATAATAATAATAATAATAATAATAATAATAATAATAATTACAGTAGTCCCGAAAAGACGAAGTATATGATTATGTCTCGTGACCAGAATATTGTACGAAATGGAAATATAAAAATTGGAAATTTATCCTTCGAAGAGGTGGAAAAATTCAAATACCTTGGAGCAACAGTAACAAATATAAATGGCACTCGGGAGGAAATTAAACGCAGAATAAATATGGGAAATGCGTGTTATTATTCGGTTGAGAAGCTCTTATCATCCAGTCTGCTGTCCAAAAATCTGAAAGTTAGAATTTATAAAACAGTTATATTACCGGTTCTTCTGTATGGTTGTGAAACTTGGACTCTCACTCTGAGAGAGGAACATAGGTTAAGGGTGTTTGAGAATAAGGTGCTTAGGAAAATATTTGGGGCTAAGCGGGATGAAGTTACAGGAGAATGGAGAAAGTTACACAACACAGAACTGAACGCATTGTATTCTTCACCTAACATAATTAGGAACTTAAAATCCAGACGTTTGAGATGGGCAGGGCATGTACCACGTATGGGCGAATCCAGAAATGCATATAGAGTGTTAGTTGGGAGACCGGAGGGAAAACGACCTTTAGGGAGGCCGAGACGTAGATGGGAGGATAACATTAAAATGGATTTGAGGGAGGTGGGGTGTGATGATAGATACTGGATTAATCTTGCACAGGATAGGGACCGATGGCGGGCTTATGCGAGGGCGGCAATGAACCTTCGGGTTCCTTAAAAGCCATTTGTAAGTATTGTCTGTGCGCGACAGCCCACGAAGGGCCAAGACTTACTAGCCGACTGCCGGCCTCACGTCCACAGACCTCAACAGAGGTGAACGATCATCCAACAAGTACGGAGTAACGTATGGTTAGCACGGTGATATTCCCAACCATTACAGATGGCTTATGGAATCGGATTTCGCTACCTACTAAAGCTTCCCAAATTCATCACGAGCGACGCTGAGTGGGCATCGGTCCTACCCCTATAACAGGAAACTGCTTACTGAAGGATTTACTGGAAGGAATGGTGAACGGGAGAAAGCATTCGACTGCATATCAAGAGGTCTCTGGACCAGCATGCCCCTAACTTTTTATAGTTACATTCAATTATTAATTGTTTCTTATAGTTAACAATAAAATATTTGTCGAAGCAATTCATTTAATCAGTGTACGCTTCCTAAACAAAAGGCCATTTTTAAAAGTAAGCCTATTACTGTTTGAACCGCTTTATTGGTCGGTTTCGACGATTGCTGCCGTGTGAAATCTGGTAGGAAACAACTGTCAATTGGCACAAACAACTGAAAGTCAAGTCATAAAATACTTTCCGCATTAGTGAAAAAAGTACTTTTCGCATGTTGTCGTATAATAGTGTATTTTAGCATTAAAAAATATAGATTTAGGAATGGCTTTCTAAAAACATATTTACACGAATCTCCGAATAACATGGGGTCAGCACGGCGCTGGGTCTTCTTTTAACATAACACAGAAAACTACATTATAGGAGACCAAAATGATGATACACCAATACCTGACTTAAATTCTTTGGATTTCTGTGTCTGGGATAACCTCAAAAGCGTAGTGTACAGCACTCCGTTGACACATTTGAAGAACTGGATCAGAAATTGTATAATATTGTCAAGAATTTCGAAATGATCCGGGGATCTTCGAAAGAATTCGAAACTCAATGCGGAGACGAATACAGTATTGTATCCAGATGCAAAAACGCAAGGACGACATATTGAACATCTTCTTTAAGGGGTTAGATACAGCTTACAGCAGTAAAATTTTTGGAAATATTCAACATTTTTTTCCTCCATTACTCTACATTGTACAATATGTGCAAAACACTGTCCTTCTGCTATAGGAAAAAAAAATATTTTTACGATTTAAAAAAATTATTATAATTATTTATTTTTTTCAAAATTCAAAACGGTGGCAGTTCACTGTGCAGTGATGAAGCGTTTCCCTCATGACTCATAAACTTGTTAACTTTTTCATGGTCTCTCTCTTTTATTTTATTGCTGAAACTCATGTTTACAATATCATGCTCTTTCAACTACATTTTTTATCAGACAATCTATCAAAGGTAAAGAAGTGATCTCGCATCATATTGTAGATATGACATGCATAAATACACACAAAAAATTTCATCATAGAATATTGGATAGTTTTTTAGTTATGTGGGAAACGCTTCATCACTGCACAGTGAACTGAATTTTGAAAAAAAAAAAAAAAAAAAAAAAAAAAAAAAAATGTGAATAATTTTTTTTAATCGTAAAAATATTTTTTCATATAGCAGAAGGACAGTGTTTTACACATACTAATTTTCATTACTGTACAAGATACAGTAATGGAGGAAAAAACTGTTGAATATTTCCAAAATTCTACTGCTGTAAGCTGTACCTAATCCCTTAAAAGGGAAGAGTGCATTTTAACATGTACTACAATAGTATTCCTTGTTAACATCAGTAGAACAAAACACCTTCAAGCAACGTTATTTCTAGCGAGATGTACAATAACGTTTAATTTGTTTTTATTTGTTACTAAGACTATGATATCTAGTGTACGAAGTGAAAAGTACACGGTGTGTCCATGTGTACAAACAATGAAGTCAGTCAGTGGCGGCTCGTAACCATACATTCGCAACTATTTCGTAAACGACTAGTTTGTGAGTCCATATTTACTGAGCTTTTCTTTACTTCTATTATCGTGTACTTCCAACCGTTTCAGTTTGCACTACCAATTGTAATACACCCTGTATTTGAGATAAATTAAAAAGTGATTTGATTATAGAAACAACTGGATATCCAACAGGCTATAAATAGAATACAACTTACTGGAAATCCAAGTGCATTTTTAAATTACATAGGCCTAGGTCTACCGGTTGGCATACGAAGTACAGGACGAACTGTAGAAGACGTTGGATAGCCTAATGTTTGATGGATGACATTAGAGGTTTTTAAAGTTAAACTTACACGAAATACGCCAGAGGGATAAATTATTCTTTATTAGATTTTCTATCGATATGGACAAAAATCACGATCCTACTCACAATAGCTAGGTTGTTAAACATTTTCTGGAAAAATTAACTTTCCACCAATATGATATTATAGCTTTTTGTTACATAAAATATGAGCTATTCACTCTGGAAATCTGCAAAGCTATTTCATTTCCATTCTGTATTTGCTCTAGTTGATTTATATTGACTTAGAATATACTGTGACCAAAACATCTAGATTATCACTTTTTGACTTTTGACTATCAATTTGATTTATTAAATAATCATATTCCAGTGTTTTCAACAATTCTGACTTAATGTTAAGAATAGCTAGTGTCTGTCCTAATTCATTTTTGAACGTAAATAGTTCCCAGCTTTCTATATAAAAAAAGCTACGTTCACCAGACAAATCATTCCTGAATTCAAGTGAAGGAGTGCCAGGAAATAACGAAGGCTATATTTTGGATCCTCCAGACTGATCCACCAGTGCCCTTTGTGCGACCCTATTACAATATAAGTAAAAACGTTCTTTAAATATTTGCTGCCCCTAAAATGTTCTGCTCTAGACTGTAGTTTACTTACCCTATAATGGGTAAATCCACCTCTAGATGTGCAGAATAGAGATAGTCTATCTCTGTTTCTTTTTCGCTGTATCACACACCATGGTCATCCAGTAAACTTATTTAATTAATATCATGACGCTGTTCATTTTTTTTCTAAAACTTTGTCCATAACAAAAAACGTATTCTGTTCTTGTAAGTGTCGTGTGGTTGCATACATTTCAGGCTTATAGAGTTAGAACAGGAAGAGCACAGCACCCTGTATACAGAGTGCAGAGAAGGGAGCCACGAGTATAGTAGCAAATGCCAGTGGCCGACCCCAAGTCGACCCGACCTGTCCTCTCCCGACCCGGCACCCTCCTCCCCAGTGTATTATCTTGTATAATGACTCGTAACGAGCGAGGTAATGACACAGAGCAATCAAAGGGGCTGTAGAGCTATCCACATGATGACAGGTTGCCAGGGAAATCTGGCTGAGTTTATTATATATCTAAATATGATTCATGTAAACAACAAACTCATTTTTAAGTAGATAATATAGTGCACCTGGGATATTTCATGTGCTCTAATGTTAAATCTACGACATAATTTGATCATTTTATAAGAGCATTCGCATCTCGTACAGAAACTCAAAGCTGGTGGAAGTATGAAAGAAATATTACTCGTACAATAAGGTTGGACTTGTTATTATACTATTTCCGCAGGAGTAATGAAAGATTTGTCAAATGTTAATAAGCCGATTTATTGTTTACAGGCGACGCTCAAGAACGACATTTAGAAATTATAAGCGCTAATTGAGTCATTCCACATCAAATCGCACAAAAGCATACAAATTTTAACGTTGATATTTCTGATTGCGTTTATATATTTTGCCAACTCTATGGGTATAATAAACCAACAAGTGTATTTTTATTTCCTCCTAAGTCCACATTGCATGTTAAAATTCGTTAAAAATGTCGCACAATGCAACATTTAAAGCGTCATATTTCTGAAGATATTGATGTCAAAATTAAAAAAAAAAATGCATTTAAAAGCTTAAAGTACTGTCTTTTGTTACATATTTACTAACTAATTTTAATGTAATTATTACAAATATTTTTTTACGATTCAATTTTTAAAAGTTAGATATCTATGTGATTTCGTAAAACTTTCCGTGGGTAGCTTTCTAGCCTACGGCCGCAAGCTGGGAATCGCGAGCACGTGCATGTCTCCGGAAAATAAATTGTTACAAATGTATGCGTGCAGATCCCATATTTCTAAATGCAGTAGTTTACAGATAATACATCAGGGAACAAGTCCATATTTTTTTTTTCAGATTTTTAACTTGGCTATTTAATATGAGGGGCTTAGAACAAGAAGCAGGTAAGTGACATTATTAAAAAAATGAGGTAAGTGCGTGTTGTGATAGCCCAAAAGAATGTTTCTTTGCGATAAAATCAGGTAAGTGATCACACTGTGCAGTGCTGCTACATGGGCATCATTTCACCAAACTAGTGTATAATATTCAATTGCATGTAGAACTTTAACTATAATTTCCTCAAAACTAGGTTTCCGTCACTTACCTGCTTTTTGTTCTAAGCCCCTCATATAGTAATTTTACTTTGAAAAAGAAATGAATAAAAAATTAGGCCAAATCTTAAATTTATTTGTGATAGGCGTAAAGTAATAAAAAGTGTTGTATTTAGTCTTTCAAATGCGCCAAACCGCAAATCTCAATTATACGTAGGCACAGAGTTCCAAGTGGGTTTATGTAACAATGCGTGCATAATTTGCGTAATTTCAAATAGTCAAAACTACACAAATAATAATTGTGAAAATAAAACAATACGGGTCTCCTTATTTGATGTCTGGAATTCATGAAAAAAAAATCGACCATTTACGAGAAGGTCGTGTTTTATTGCTGTGCGATTTGACGTGGAATGACTCAATAATTGTGAAATTACAGTGACATGCATAACTTATTTAACCAATATTGCACCTTGGAACAAGATTTACCAAGGTAGTTATCAGGTTGTTTAGAACACGTTAAAGATATATTACCATACATTTGTACCTTTTGTGCTCAATCCTCTAAAAGAGAAGGAATAACATCCTTTTAAACATGCAAACATACTGAATACATGATTACATAATTTGCTACATTATTCACGAATACAATTCTGATTAAGGTTCTGTCTGATATGTACTAGTGTCCTGCAATGTTCGAACATGACACAGGCAACCAAGATATTACAAAAATTTGTCTCATACCACATCAAAAAATAAACCGCAAGATGTGTATTAAAATACATAAGCGGTTAAAACATGAACCAGTAGAGGACAACGAACATTTTCATAACAAGGCCGAACAAACATGATATGTTGCCTTCTGCAAAGAGAACATTGGCGAATATCGAACTTCACCACACTCGACAAACTTGGACCGAATATAATTGGGCCTGTAATGCACGACACTAATATGTACCTCTATCAACAGACAACTGACATAATTAGGAACATTAAATCCAGACGTTTGAGATAGGCAGGGCATGTAGCACGTATGGGCGAATCCAGAAATGCATATAGAGTGTTAGTTAGGACGCCGTAGGGAAAAAGACGTTTGGGGAGGCCAAGACGTAGATGGGAGGATAATATTAAAATGGATTTGAGGGTGAAAAGTTACAGAACGCAGAACTGCACGCTTATATTCTTCACCTGACATAATTAGGAATACTAAATCCAGACATTTGAGATGGATAGGGCATGTAGCACATATGGAGACAAATCCAGAAGTGCATAGAGTAAGTTAGTTGGGAGGCCGGAGGGAAAAAGACCTTTGTGAAGGTCAAGAAGTAGATGGAAGAATAATATAAAAATGGATTTGAAGGAGGTGGGATATGATAGTAGAAGAAACTGGATTGATCTTGCTCATGATAGGAACCGATGGCGGGCTTATGTGAGGGCGGCAATGAACCTCTGGGTTCTTTAAAAGCCATTTGTAAGTAAGTAAATTTAGACAGGCCAATGGTGTACATGATCCATTAAATAAAGTGGGGGGAAAGAGATTGATTACTGGCGAGGTAAAATCAACTCTCACAAATGTTATGAAAATTATCCTGAGAAATGAAATAATTCGAAGAGATGTTCAAAGTTTGGCACTGTTACAACATAAATAGTACATTATGCAACGAGCCTATAATGGTAGTAATTAAGACGCGAGTATGTTTGTTTATGAAACGAGTGCAAGCGAGTTCCATAATTTTCATACGAGCGTCTTAATTACCATTACAGGCAAGTTTCATACGACTTTTTATGCTCGACCATATTTCTAACTTGAAATTATTCATAACTATTCATGTTATGGTTATCTAAGTGAAGAGCGGAACTGACCTTCTAAATTGTGAGATGTGCGCAGACGCGAAAGTATTGATTTTTTTCCGAGGGACGAATGTCATTGACCTTGATATAATCTAGAGAATAAATGAACATTAATATTGATATAACCTGGAAATTGATTTAGAATTGAAAAACGAGATGACAAATTAAATTTATTTGAATATTATTTACAATTAACGCTAATTATTATAATAACAGAACATAACCTTCTGCGACAGTATTGGATTTCCAGCCTCCGTGACGTTTCGCTAATTGTCTTTCGATTGCATATCCGAGAATAATCAATACTTGCGGTTTTATAATGGTACAATGGTGATTTCTCATTGGATGAACAACTGAACTATAATGAATAGGTGTACTTTAATGAGGTGCATTAAAGGGCTACTACCAGGTGTATAATTACAAATTTCGGCATGGTCGAGCATAAAAATTTTTAAAATCGTCTTATGGAAGAAAAAAAATCGAAAAATGAAAATAGTGCCAGAAATTTAGAAACACATGTGGGGTTTGTTAAAAAATGTCATAAAATAAAATAAAATATAATTAACCACAAGCTAATTTGGATAATATTGCATTTTCTTTGTCACCGATAGGCCTACAACTTTCTCGGTTCAGTGCAGCGTGAACTTCGGCCTTCCTCAGAACTTGTCTCCATTCTCTTTCAATGCATGTCTTTATCATGAGCTTTAAACTATCATGGCTCTCAAATAGTCCCTCAAGCATTGCAGTGATAATCTATTTCTTGGTCCACCAATTCGTTTTCTTACCATGCTACCAGGCAGCGACCTTTCTGTTCTTTCTTTGCCTATTCGTTTTATAAGTTCTAGCCTACATGTCCTAACCATGCCACGCTCCAAAATTTAACAAATATGTTCGTGCCTTCACCCGTAAGGGTTGCTTCTAGACGTCAATTAGATTAAGTTTTAGTAAAAATTGTAAATTCTCTCGAACAACTATTGATATTTTAGAAAGGTGCAGGTGTTTCCTTTTGTAAGAAACATCTGCGCAACAAAAAATGACATTGTTTACACGTCACGCCTGGTGGATTCTGAATTATGCGGAACAAAAGCAGGCCACGAGTGTGTCGATGGGCAAGAATTTTCCGTCCTCCTAATTTGGCAATTGTACTAAATTTTATGCACGCGAATTCTACCATTGCGTTTAACAATGAAGAAAATGAGTGCAGTAGAAAAAAGTGCACTATGCAATGATTGATTTATTTAACACCGGTTTTACGTTAAGTGGACAGAACACGTAACAAAGGAACTTGCAACACTGAAGTGGACAAAGCAACTATGTAGTTTTCTCAAAACAATTCCATAAACTCTGCCATTTCGCAATTTCTTCTTCATCGTAATAAGTGTCCTGCAATGTTCGAACATAAGATAGGCAACCAAGATATTACAAACTTTCATCTTATTTTATATGAGGGTCATTTCATACAAAATTTTAAGAATATCCCAGCGATGTCACGAATTTTTTTTGGGCTTTTAATATAATAATGATATTATGAAAATAAATTAAACTGCCAACTATGACTGCTATATTTTTAATATTTTAGTCATACGGATGACTGAAAAATGGGTGGAGTTACATGTTATCCATCATTTAAAATATTCTAGACACACTATATGAAGTGTCATCGAAACTAAACAGACGCCACTGTAAACCTGAATAACCATATTTTAATACCTTAAAGACTAATCCGAATAATATTAAGGCATGCTCATAAAATACCTCATTGAAAAAACGAAATAGTTTTATATTCGGCTGCACTAATTTAAATTCATGCGAATTTCATTCGTATTAAAGAAAAACTTATTCCTAATCCATCTCCCAAGTTTTATGACATAATCTCAAAAAACCTATGAATAATTAGATTAATAAAATTATTAATCTTTGTTCCGACGGTCGATAATCGCTTGCTGTGTCTGGCGGTCGCAGCGTTCGCGAGACTTCGTAACGATGAGTAATCTCAAACGACCGTCTCCCTGACCTTGATCGGGCAATATTCTGTACGATGGGAGAGCCTATCTGCTCAACTCCTTTGTTCCGGTGAGTTAATTTTATTAAAAACTGACATGATATTTAAGTCTGCATTCCAAAATCTTCACAGTGGAATGGATATACCCTAAAGAATTAAACACATGTTTTTTCGTCTGTAAAAATGAGGTGCATTTTGTGTTCTATATTTTTTAAATTATTTTACGGTGGGTAACTATTTAAAAAAAAATTATATATATTTTTTTCATTTTAAGCGCATTTATAAACAAGGCTCTTCTTTTTCGAATTGCATTGAAATGATTTTTCCATCTTCCTTTACATAGTAAGAAAACTTCAATGGTCCACACCTGTGGAGTAACGGTCAGCGCGTCTGGCCGCGAAACCAGGTGGCCCGGGTTCGATTCCCGGTAGGGGCAAGTTACCTGGTTGCGGTTTTTTCCGGGGTTTTCCCTCAACCCAATACGAGCAAATGCTGGGTACCTTTCGGTGCTGGACCCCGGACTCATTTCACCGGCATTATCACCTTCATTTCATTCAGACGCTAAATAACCAGATATGTTGATACAGCGTCGTAAAATAACCCAATAAAAAAACTTCAATGAATAAAACCGTGTTCTTTGTTAAACCAATATTTTAAATGCAGATTGCTCCCAAACTATAATGAATATAAATATGATATTTCGTGAAATTCATATTTAGAACATACACAATAACCTACTACAATATTTTTAACTTTTGAGACATCATGGTTCATAAACATACTTTTTTGCATGGAATGACCATGAAAAACTAATCTCAAGATCTGTTCTAAAATCCTTAAGCAGTTAAAACATGAAAGGGTGGGAGTGTGGACAGCGAATTTTTATAACAAGATGGAACAAACACAACAGGTTTTTTTTTTTTTTTTTTTTTTTTTTTTTGCAGAGCGAAAATCGACGAATATCGAACTTCAGCATATTCGACAAACTTGAACTGAACTTAACACCTGTAATGCATGACGCTAGTACCCATGCTACTGAAACTGAATTTTTAAATAAACATAATTATAGCCCAACATTCTACAATGTTCCAATTAAAATATTGTAATATGTACGGTATTGATAATGATAGTTACAGTATTCATGTACAGATACTCCCTTAAGCCATGGTTTTTTCTGAACCGAGGTATGCGAGGTGCGAGGCCCGCACTACACGAGAGATAGTGAGTGGTTCAATAGCTATGAGATATTTCACTTGTGTGGTACAAGAGGGTAAGTGAGTTTAGTTTAATTTCGCTATTACGGTATCAATTCTGGCGGCCGCAACCGCAGCTCCCGCTAAGGATCCGAGCGCCAGTACGTCGGTAAACCAAATAGGTAACAACACAGTAGGAAGGAAAATCGTACACAAAATGGACACTTATCATTGATGGTATCCTCACAAATTAACAGAAATTTTTCGCCATGCTGAAAGGATGAATAGTCATAGGACCGACATAAAATAGTGCATTGTATTCTAAGACGAATTCGGGAGAAAGGAAACGAGGATGTGGGCGAAACAGGTGGATAGCAAGTAGGCCTACACAGAAGGGCACATAAAAGAGGTCTTCAGAGTGACCAATGATTGGAAGAAGATCGGTGATAAGAAATCATAATATTATGACAGACGTTACAAAACCTATTTATGATTAAACGTCCAGTATACGATAAATAACATACTCCTGTATTGTCTGGAATAACCTGGGGTGCTATGTAAAGAATACAACTAGATACTATACTCTACCATCAGTCAATAATTTTAAATGTAAAAAGTGACCAATTTCAAGGTACAGACACACGTGTAAAATCTATTGAATAATGTTTTATACTTTGCCGCCAGGGTCAGACCATGACCTCGAAGGATAACGTGGAAAACAATCTGAAATGTCCTTACGCTTAAAGTGGCATGAAAACAATTATTATAAAAACTCATAATTATATTCGTGACTAAATATGTTCCCAACAACCTGTCAGATACTTCATACGAAGCTATTTTATACGTCATATTATTAATTATGATGAATAGATACTGGGAACATTTACGCTTTTCCTTGGTTAATTTGATTCCACCAGACATACGATCAAGAGCATTAACACTATGGCATTCCTGAGCGATATAGGTCTACATCAGTTGTATTCAATTTTTTTTTTTTTTTTTTGCTAGCGTACCCCCAAAATAAAATTTGTTTTACCTTCGTACTCTCAAAACAAAAAACCCTCTCATGTATGCAAAATAAGTTATTATTATTATTATTATTATTATTATTATTATTATTATTATTATTATTATTACTACTACATTTACAGTAGTTATTGATGCAATAATAAAATAATAACAGAATAATAGTTGTGAATTATGTAAAATGTTACTGAATCAAGGAAAAACGAGACTTTATTTTGTAAAAGAAATTACGAATATGTAAACTGCATCAGCACATAGTAATAAACTAATGTCTGAATTTTTTCATACGTAGTCAGCGAGATGCGTACTCTTGAGGCAACCTCGTACTATAGATTGAATACCACTGGTCTACAAAACACATCAAAGTGAAAAGAGGGTAGGCCTTATATAAATAAGATGAAGATGAAAAATGGTAAAGAATGTGACAAAGATAGAGAAGATGAAAAGAAATATATAAAACACAGAGAGAAAGAGAGAGAGAAAACAAACATGGACGAAATAGACGAAGTAGAGGAGAAAGTAAAGAGAAGTAATAATAATAATAATAATAATAATAATAATAATAATAATAATAATTATTATTTATTTATTTATTTATTTTAGTTGGCAGAGTTAAGGCCGTAAGGCCTTCTCTTCCACTCAACCAGCAAAAGTATACATACATATGTATGAACTTACAAGCTACAAAGAATACAACAATTTGATTTAGATAAAAGTTACGTGCATACAAGAGTTACTTATGAATTGAACCGTAAAATACTACGAACTATTAATTGAGGGGTTGGGTGCAAGAAAGGCACTTCTCTTAAATACAAGTTTTGAGAAAATTGATGTTGAAAATTCAAACCGTAATAATGTTACCTATGCACGCTTTTACATTTTGGTTACTCCTGACGTCTGTGATCACAGTATTGAACTGAAACTTGGTGATCATGTACATAACAGATCAGAGAACACAATAAAGCGTTTTACTCAAAAAGAGCATATCCTCTAAAATGCCCTTCTTGCACCCAGCCCCTCAATTAAACAATGACAGCATGTCTTACTCTGCGCGAGACGACTTTCAAGGTCGCAACTCTGGAAATAGTATTTTAAGTATTTATATAGACCCTAAAAATTAAATCCAAGTAGAATGAGCTGGTGAATACCTCTTTCAATTCCTAAACATGAAACACGTAAACTATGTATATAAGAGTACGAATGGGGTGAACAAACCTTGGTTATACCATTATGTAACATAGTTGTCGTTTGGCGGTTTAAATTCCATGTTTCGTGTGTTGGTAATGTGCTTTGATCACTATTCGTGAACTGTACCTGTATATCGAAGTTTTGCTCACTTCGTATACAGTTAATGACAAACATCAATTGAATTGACAATTTTTAGAAATGCATCTGCCATAAATCGAAAATTTCTAATAGGCCTACTAGAAATAATATGTATCGGTTACTAAAGGTGAGATTCAAAAGCAAAGTACGAGGTGTTATTGTTTACAAATGGGGACAACAACAAAAGAGAACAGGAGTTGTCAATCATCCATCTGTAGATATCCTGACTAAATGAAACGTGCGATGTTGTAGAACTAATAACCTTGCGGTTACCAAACCAAACTTCGCACCTGGAGCCATTTTAACACTCTACTGGATTCTATCTGCAACGAGTGAAAGCAACAAAGGAAAAGAATGAAATAAAGCCATGTCGCACAAAACCATCCCAATTCAAAACATGCAATCTCCAATGTTGTGACGAACGTATTGTATCAAAAAGATTACGTGTTTTAATAAACACTTGCGTATAATCCTGTCAACAAGAACCGAAAAGTGGTGAGCCGAGCCGAAACTCTTATGTAAAATTAATATGAAAGGGATAATGGGTACACTGAAATTGAAAAAAAAAAAAAAAAAAACACGCTGATTTTTGGATGATTTCGTCAACAGTGAGCCGTATGCATCAGCAGACAATATTCCCTTAGGGGCAAACCAAAGCTCGAAACATGGAAAACAGAATCGTAGCGGCTGTCAATCAAGAAAGGAACAAAGCATAACTTCCTCAGTACAAAAAAAAAGGTAATATAAAACAACAAAAAAAAGTTTTATCATTCATACAAAGCAAACACTACCGTCGAAAGCTATTTTCAATTTAGTGCTTTAATGGACTGAATTAAAATCAAAGAAATGCTCGCCCAAGCGTTCTAAATCTAAACTAACGCAACACAATCCAGGCTTTATCAAGATTGTGGACGGAGAGTGCAGAAAATTACTTCAATAGTTGTTCGCGAATATGCTGAATCCTGTCACAATTTTGTAATGCATATATATAATCCACACACAAGCGTAAAGTAATTCTCGACATTTCTTTACTTACCGACATTCAAAATCTGTTCATACTGATGTAATCAAAGGAGAGAAAATTAGTAATTAATAGCATGTCTTTCATATTTGAAGTCAATGTTATGTACAATGAAAACTGCAATTTTGTATTCATCAAATTCTTTGTCTCGGAGATGACTATATTCTAGCGTTTCTCCTTCATCGGAAGAATAAAGTGCAGAAGCCAAAACATTCTGTGCGACCCATCACGGAATAAAGACGACAAAAAGAACACTCAAAGCAGAATGAAAATGTCTAAACAAAAGTCCCAGGTATGAATTCGCTATTTACTCTCCAGAGGAAATAAGAGAACTCATACATTGTGATTCAAGAAGAATAGTAAATATTTTAGGGGGTGATAGTACGGACTATTCCAAGTAAAAAGTTAATACAAACTTGTGTCCAATTTTTCAATGCGTACAAAAACGTCGTCCACCATTTCACACAATAAAAATGTTTTCCATACTTATTCGACGCAATGTCTGAAGGTGGGCCCCATGATTCGGTCTTCGGTTTAAGGTGGTGATGGTGACGATTATGATTATAATTCTGTAAGGTAATGTGAAACCCTAAAATAATTGAAAGCATGAATTCGAAGGATTCGTCCAGATATGGAGCAACCCCTCCTACAGCATGACAACGCTCGTCCGCACACCATTACAACGACAACAGAATACATTCAGTGTCTTGGTTTCGCTGTTGTTGATCATTCTCCATATAGTCCCGACCTAGCGCCATCAGATTTTCATCTGTTCCCAAAACACCTTAGAGGATATCTCTTTGATTCTGACGATGCAGTGCAGACAGAAGTGAGGCTGTGGTTTCGTCATCAGAGACAAACATTCTATAGTGACGGTATCAAGAAACTGGTCACCCGTTGGGAGAAATTTATTCGTCGCCAGGGCGATTATGTGGAAAAATAAAACTACAAGTATGTACAGTAAGGTTTTAGCAAGTTACCAGTTTTGTTTCACTGAAATAACTGTACAGCTTTTCACATAAAAAATTAGGAAGGCATTACTTTTCAGCACGCCCTCGTAATTGAATATTCCAGTTTTCTCTATTAAATCTAGATTTCTGCCAAGTGACATGGTATATCCTAAATATTTGAACTATTTACTTGTTCTATGGAGTTATTTACTATTATTATTATTATTATTATTATTATTATTATTATTATTATTATTATTATTATTATTATAGATTTCATATTTTGTATGCTGCAGAAAGTTTACATATAACTAAAAATTCGTTATTATTCTAATACAGCATACAGATACGATACAGAATTTTCTGAGACAGTCGACATCAAAGTAATCATATGATTCAGAATTCCTTAGAGTTTCTAGATAACATTCATCATTCCTCAAAGCGATTGTATGTTTCTCTTGCAATTGGTATTCAGGATTCTTTATTTATAAGAGACTTTTGATATGTTTCATTTGATTATATATTCCCGAATCATAAATTGTTATTCAAAATTCCTGACGATCTGAATCCCCGAATTTCTCAGATACATAGATAAGATTAGACACTCATAAAGGTCGCCATCATCCATGGTTCATGGTTTTTCGACGTCGTAAGACATGAGTAAACACATCTCAGTCCTCAGAAAGTGCAGAAGTTTCTCACTGTCATGCTATATGATTCAGGATTTTTTAGGACGTTATATTATAACATTGAGGACTCAACGGCATCATAAGATACGATTGCTCAGAATGCCAAGACAGGCTCGAGAACTTCCCCAATGTCTTTAATAGGATTCAATATTCCTAGAGATGGTAAAGCAGTGAATGCCAAAAGATATGTTGCGACACATGCATCTCCCTCTACTCAAGTATGGCATCATACCTCCACTCCTCTCCTTACCCGTGCACTTTCATTCATTGCAATACCTGAGGAGATAATCACTCAACCCCGTTCTCTGCAATAGTGGTGTGCGGGTTGCATTTCTATTACATCATCATATCGTGGTGTTTTCAACCACTGTGGTAAAGTATGAGTTAGAATTTTCCAGGATCTTGAGCTATGATTAAGATTTCTCTATGTTATCAGATTATGAATCGAGATATCAGTTAGAACTCAAGGACTCCTCGAAGTTATGGAATATCATGTAGAATTTCTAGATTTAATAAGACAACGTTAAGAATTTCCCAGGATCCTCATAAATGATTTAGATTTCTTACAAGTCATCAGACTATGATTCAAAATCTCAAGAGTCAGAGTCGTCAAATAGTCGGGATTCAGCATTGCTTCGAGTTTTCCAGATATAGAGAATTTAACAGTATTTTCAAACATTTAGGATATTTACAAATAGCTTTCAAGAATTCTTATAGTCCTCAGAGAGTGAAAGTTCAGAATTCACCTTTGTCTCAAGGTACAAACCCGGAACTCTTCAGATTTCCTCTGTCATCAGATTATGAATCGAGATATCAGCCACAACTAAAGGATTCCTCAAGGTTATGGAGTATCATTCAGATTTCCTAGATTTGATAAGATATGATTAAGAATTTTCCAGGATCCTCATATACGATTCAGATTTCTTCCAAATCATCAGATTATAACTCAAGATCTCAAGATTTCTCAGAGTCGTCAAAGAGTCGGTATTCAGCATTGCTTCGAGTTTTCGAGATATACAGAATTGTACAGTATTTTCAGACATTTATGACTCCTCATGGTCCTCAGATATTATTCAAGATTCGTTGAGTTCACAAACAACTTTCAAGAATTCTTATGGTCTCCAGAGAGTGAAAGTTCAGAATTTACCATTGTCTCAAGGTAGAAACCCGGAACTCCAGAAATACAAAGTCAACTTACAAACCAGAGGCTAGTCTATGAAGGAGGACTAAATACTTCAATTACTAAAGGGTTCACTCACGACAAAGGATGTTTGCGTCAGAAGCGTAGACCTACTACATTCTAATTTAAATGATTGTAGGAAGATGGTCTTAAAAACTACTTAAGTTCCACATGTCACAGTGATGTCTCTAAACTAAAATGACGCTAAATACAAAATACTGAGAAATTGTCTTAATACAGAATAGGATCGATAGCCGGAAGGTTCCTAGCTAAGAGGCGGTAAATTGGTCTTTGACAAAAAGCTGATTGGTAGCCCGAGTGTGGCGTGGTTTTGTATCGGTCTAGCTGTAATTTAGCACCCGCCGAGGCCAAACACGCTTTGACTTGTACCGTCGACTCCAGACAATCACTTAATCGGCACCTGTTTGCTCGATTCCTCAGGGTCCCAGACTCTTGGAATTGAATTAAATTAGAGTGTTGCGCCCTGTAATTCGTTGCGGCGCGAGGTGGCGGGCCCTCCTCTGCCCGCGAGCCTCAGCACGCGAACTTAAATCTCTACTTCCCCCCTTCCTCTCTCAGTCTTTCTCATCTTAAACGCAACAGGCAACATCACTATGAGATACATGCTAATATTGACTGCCAGACTTCAATAGCTTCATACACGGAGAGTTAGAACTGCAATTACACGCGACGAAGGAGTGATACATCCAGACATGGCCTACATTACGAGGTAGGTTAAGAGAAATTTTGTGCACAGTACAAAATGGTACAAATTACCCCCCCCCCCCCGCCATTACTAACAATGAAAGGAACCGTTAAAACGGTCCCATTATGTGTACGACAAAATGTTCTGCAACAAAGTAGAAAAATTGCTCAGCAAAAAGATTTTGTACAAAATTAAAGAGAATCCTGTAATTATGCCGCACGCCTTGAAGCAATATGGCAAGACGCTCAGAAAAGTATTCATTTTCATGATAACAGTTTTAGATGAGTCAATTTTCACAATGTATTATTAAACCATTATGCAAGGCCGTGACTTCGTGAATATGAATGACTTAAATGTCCTAAATGAAGCCGCTCTGTAATAACGAGAATAAGTGCAGATTATTTCCTCTTTTATTCTGACTTCTATTTCTGGCTTACGACGGCCAGCGTCACGTCAAAATTGATTTTATTGCTTGTAATGAAACAACAACATATTGGCGTAGATATTTTTTCAAGCTACTTTCGGTAGAACGAATAGATTTCACAGACAAATTAACAAATAAGTTACATACAGATAATATTCACTAATGGCTCAGATTTGTAATTTAATTTTCACAAATCCTAGTACTAACTAGTAATATTTAATTTTCTGGATCAATAAAAGAATGATACAATCACATTTATAAAAAAAATAGGAGTTAACATTTTCTCTGACATAAATAATGAATGTAAAATAGTATTTTTATAGGTAATGATTAGGAGTCAAAAGTCCGATTTTTTATTTTGTGTTTTAAGAAAAAAGTACAAAAATTGCTCTTTAAAACAGTATAGGCCTAAATACACCATGTCCCGCTTAGAGGGATCGAGAAATAAATGATCACCATTTAAAATCAGATGAAGATATTGTTTTGACTTACATCTGACAAGATGCAGAAACTGTCAAAGTTTATGCACCAATGGTTTAAAAACAGTTGCATGTTCATGCGCATGCGCACTAACGTTTGTCATGAAAACAAGCTTGGCGCCATTCAGTAAAACATTCCGTCATTGGACCATTCTCCTTCATTGAGGCGACAATCGAAGGGAATGTGTATCTGGACATGTGCAGAACTTTTATTGTTGATCAACTCCCCCAGGATCGCGTTTTCACCAACAAGAAGAATCCTTGCCTGGCCACCTAGGTCACCCGACTTGACGCCTATTGACCTCTTTCTGGGGCTTTATGAGGAATGTTGTGTACCAACGTGATACAGTTGACACTTTGGAAAAAAAGTGAGACAACACATTATAAATGCAGCTGCGCTAATCACTCCACAAATGTTATGGAACACTTGGCAGAAGGTTGAGTACCTTTTGGATGTCTTCAGGGTACCTCGAGGCGCCTCCGAAACTCGGAGAGTTTTTACATCAAGCTGTACAAAAAGTAATGTTATAAAACCATTATTTATACTTTAAATTAACACTTATTTCTCTATCAATCTAAGCGGGACACGGTGTATTGTGGGAGGTATTTCTGCAGATAAGCCCTTTAAATAGCTTCTTTAAATATGACGGTGCATGTAATTCATACATCCTTCTTTTTTAAATGCAGTTTTCCATAAGTTGGCATTTTAAAACTTAAGTGAATTTTTTTCTGAAACTACTGAATCAATGTATATGAAATGTTTATAGTGCTTCCTTCATCCTGTGTTCTACATAGCAGACCGACGGGTTTAAGAATATTACACGAGAAAGAAAATATATATGCATTGAAAAAAATTGCAAAAAATGATTTAAAAAGTTCAATACTTTTTCTATTTCACTAGAGGTGAAATATTTAATTAAATTTTGCTTTAGAATTTACAATATACATTACTAGATAACTTAAAAAAATACAAAGTATATGAGTGAAGATTGTAGCGTGTAATGTGAACCTGAAAAATGAAGTATGCTTACCAAAGTGGGAAGACAGATTATCAGTTAGGGTGTTTATTTTGCACTTGGATACAAAACTAATCAGTTGTCTTTTATACTAGCGAATTTAGAATGACTGATTGTATAAGCATGGAAATTTTTATTCCACTCTGAACACTAAAAGTCTAAAATATTAAACTAAACTTTTGTACCGAATTCTTTAATCGCACAGGCATCACTACCTATTACCTGCTTGACATTTCAAGCACACAGAAAAGTTGCGTACATCACTTTACTACTTTCTTAAGACATTATTTTCGATTATCGAAAGTTACTTTAATTTCCCTAATTAATTCAGCAATATACAGTACATATAATTGCAATTACAAATTAAATTATGCGTTGAAATTAGTATGATCGAAGGGGTGACAATAAAGCTAATAAAACAGGGGAACCTCAGTTCTCAAGTTATCGTTGAATAATGTTACGTAATGCATTTGTATAGTATGTATGTTTCGAATTTTATAAAATATTACAATACGTATATTCGCGCATTTACCAGGCACGCTTGCTTTGCGCACACAGAGGACTACTTCACAGTCTTCAATATACAGTAACAAAGCATGATTTACAAATCGTACCAACACTCTTAAATCTCAAAGGTTAACTAAAACCTGAACGCAAATTTGAAAAATTCTTTCATTCGCAACATGTAAAGACCTCACTCTTGCATTTTGGGAGTGGTAACAGATTTAAAATGGGGAATGAGCGAAAACTGTTGCATGTTTTCAATAATTATGTAACAATGTGTAAAATATTTATTACGGAATAAAATATAGTGCAGTGATACAAAGTTCCTTATTTACCCTTTAATTTACAGGCCGGTTTCTGTTGTCTATCTTTTACAAGTATTGAATTATCGGTATTTAACGATGTAACGCTCGTAGGCTCGTAGATAAATGTCATTCAACGTTCGAAATTGTATTAAAGCATAATAAAACTTTACACGTATTCTTGACACCTTAAGTTTGACAGTGAAGGTTGTATGACTTCAAATATACAAAACTTAAAATCATAATGGAATTTATAAAAATCAATAAATGAATGTTTACAGTTTCATTTAAGATTCCTCTATTTGAACAAGAAATGGCAAAAGCAGATTATAAAAAGAAACCTTTGTAACGACAACAGAAATGCCCTTATCGAATATTACTTACAATTGAAATTAACTGCTAGGTATTTTTAAGTTTAGTTTGTTTATCATTTCCCAAGATTATATTTTATTCAGACAGTTCTTTACCTCTTACATTCTACAGTACCCACTTTAAGAAAGAAGATGTCATTTTTTGTTCAAGACATAAGTTCTTGGACGTTCGAAGTTTATTCACTGGACACCTTCTTTGAAAATAAAAAATAATATAGTGAATGAGATGTGCAGCTAATAGTGTCACAAATAGCTTTTTTTATTTTGATACAAATTTGTGTATCAGTAACCTCATTTCATAAGAAAAAATAATAAAACACTACAGAGTTTTAAATTATGTAACGATACAGCAATAAACTTGTGTAAAAAAACACACTAAAACACAACTTTCAAAACTAAAAGTCTTAATTCACAAAGCATAAATATCATCAACATCGTCCATAACGGATTCGGTCTTAGTAAATCTGTTTCCAGTAATTATTTAATACAGTGGTCGTCAGCACTCGCTGAAATGGACAACGAGTAAGCAGTGTGTCGCAATATGCACCCCCGTGCGGGAGAAAGCATACCCGCCAGCAGCCACGGTTGCACGCTGGTGCTGTAAGAGATCAGCGGGTAGGGGATGCTAGCCCGAGAGTGCACTGTGCTGATGACCGCTAGTTTAGGCCTAATACTTGTCTGATCTTCTGTGTCTTCTTGAAGCCCGCTCCCACTTACGGAATCGAAACGAATCGTCTGCCGCAGGATCACATGAAGCTTAGCACAGTTACGTGACGAGGCGGAAAGTGAAAAATATATATATATATATATATATATATATATATATATATATATATATATATATATCAAAAACAAGAAAGGAAATACTAGATTAATAATATTTTTAACTACGGACATAGCCTCCACTTCACTATATTCTGAGAGATGGAACGAAATTTCGTTCTATAGCACTTCGTTGGATTTTAATTTTTACCTGACATTTCTATTAATTGATTTATTTCGCTTCAAGCATTATAACAGGAATAATTATTACAATAATACTTTTATGCTTTGTCATACAATAGCGGATAATTCTGAACAAAATTTATTAATCTTAAATATATAGAATAAATTGAACAGTCTGTGCTTATCTAGTATTACATTTATAGCATTAACATTTTCAGTACGTGTGTACCATTTTCAAATGCGAATGCCTGTTACATTTAAATAGGTCTGCTTAACTGTGGAATTGGAACATTCATGAACATCATGGATGCTGTTGATAAAACTACATAAAAACACAACTTAAGGATAAGTATATGAACTATTGTTAACATATGTATTTTATATATTTTATCCTAAAGTTGTGTTTTTATGTAGTTTTATCAACAGCATCCATAATGTTCATGAATGTTCCAATTCCACAGTTAAGCAGACCTATTTAAATGTAACAGGCATTCGCATTTGAAAATGGTACACACGTACTGAAAACGTTACTGCTATAAATGTAATACTAGATAAGCACAATTTATTCTAGATACTTAAGATTATAACTTGCTTATCGGAAACTTCACATATAATGAAATTTGAAAAATTTTATTAAGTTTTCTTCATTTATATTATTAAACTGTAATTTTCTGTGTAGCCTATGTATTCTTTCGGCAATGAATTTAAATAAACAAATTTTATTACGCTACCAAAAATAGATATGGCTCATTTGTTTTTTCACGAAGACTTCACGAGAACATACGATCATACCCGAAACAAGAAATTTTGTTCCGGCAGTGGAATAAATATTCTAGCCCATGAATTCTATTCGATTCGGTTCGGTTTGATTCGATTCGACGCTTTCTATATTCCATATAAATACATTGTAAAGAAAATTCTGTTCGGAGTAGGCCTTTGGTATATAGGACATCAATATTTTTTAGATTCCTGTGCTCTCCATTCTAGATACATGGTAAAACCAATCAGACTTGTAAGTCTTTAAACAGGTCTTTTTTATCCCTCCAGGATGAGATACTTTTGTCTGTACCGTCCTAACCATCTTATCCTCAGTCTTCCAACACTTTCTTTAGTTGGTTATTTAATGACGCTGTATCAACTATTGGGTTATTTAGCGTCGATAGAATTGGTGATCGCGAGATGGTATTTCGCGAGATGAGGTCGAGGATTCGCCATAGATTACCTGACATTCGCCTTACGGTTGGGGAAAACCTCGGAAAAAATCCAAGCAGATAACCCAATTGGGAATCGAAAATACGACCGAGCGCAACTCCGTATCGGCAGTAAAGCGCCTCAGCCGACTGAGCTACGCCGGTGGCTCCCAACACTTCTTTATGAAGATCTATACATTATAGCTTTCCTTGGTATTTTTTTTTCTGGGGACATGTGCATAACATTTGCTCTCTGATTTAACATTTAATTCCGCTAAATATCTTCATTTCTTTCTAAATCTAAAAGAGTACTGTATAGACCTAGAAATTTCATTTCAGTAGTTTCCAGTCTTTTCTCCATACTTTTTTTTTTGCCCTAATAAACATTGCTCGCCAAAGTAGTAGGAACAACTGGACGGAGTTACGTAATAATAGACCAAGCGCCAAGAACCTGTTTCGAGATATTGGTCATTGAAATAAATCTGTTTGAAGTATTATAACATTCATACTATTAGAAAAAATACCGGTAGTACAAATAATACCAAAAAAGGCTAACCGATTTTTAATAAGAGACCAGCAGTTGAATTGATATTTCAAAGTAAAACAAATAAATGAATTTTATGCAATAAACGAATTTTTGCTTATAAACAGCAGCAAAATTCAGATATCGCATTCTTGATTTCTTCCGAATTAAATTAGCCTGACATCAACAGATTTGTGCAAATCTCTTCTTCTTTTTTTTTTTTTTTCAAATTGTCGCTTGGTCTATTATTGCGAAACTCCGTCCAATTAAAAAACTTATAGATAGTTACTTTTTCTATAAAAAAAACTAGTGGCTTGTGCAGCAAATGCTGCAAACTAAGTTCATTACACGTTCAAATAAACATTTTTCAGATTTATTTTCAATGAAGAACACCAGACATTCGGAAAGTTATTTGTTTCCATAACAATGAAAGATACTCTCTCTCGAGCCAATACTGAAGAGAACCACGCATATAAATATCTACACCACACAGTCATTAAATATATGAAAAAGACCCAATCCCACTTGATTAATAATTATAAAAATATTTGATTTTTAATAATATTATTACGTAAGTTTTATAGCTTTCGGTAACATATACTATACAGCCGCCACTCAGTAAAATATAGAAATCAAAATCTAATTTAAGTTATTCTCTACATCTACTTATATAACCCCAAAACGTTTCACTTTCATATCATCAATATAGCATTAATATAATTAATGAAAAATAGTCACATCATGGCATTAACTACAATAATATTTCATTTGTAATGGTAATAATGTCATCACACCACCTCAAGTTTTGTAGTTTTTAATATCCAATACACAGCTGTACCCAGAAAATTACACACCACAGAATCGAACCTATAAATTATTTTTAGTATGTTAATTTTTTAATGACCAATTTAATTTGAGCTCTAAATATGTCAGCATTCTTGCAGATCATGGCCTTCGTGTAATATTGTTTACTGTAGTATATGTTTTGATTTATTCTGAAATGCAACACGGCCGACTTGATGCTCGCTTCGCTTCTCCTTTACAAAAAAGCGAAGGGAATATCAAGTCGGCCGTGAATGCTATTAGCTAGTTCTCAAAACTGACGACAGATGGATTTTGGAAAATAGAAAAATTATGTTTAAAAATTGACATTTCACTGAAAACTACTATTTTTCCGAAAAACTTTGAGTTCCAAGCTTCAAAATGGGGGTCATTTATTAAAATCCGTCCAGCCATTTTTCCGTAATTTCCATTACCAGTTCAAATTATATATATATATATATATATATATATATATATATATATATATATATATATATATATACTAGTGGCTTGTGCAGCAAATGCTGCTGCAAACTAAGTTCGTTAGACGTTCAAATAAAAATTTTTCAGATTTATTTTCAATGAAGAATACTTGTCTTTTTAATAGTTATTTGCTTCCATAATAATGAAACATAATCCCTCTGAATGGTTTTTATTAGGCCAAATATTTTCGCTTGAACCTATCCAACTTCAGTTTTTGAGTTTCAACGCGAAAACGCAAGTATTAATGTCAGGACGATAGCAGTAGCTATTTCAGGTCATTGTGGATTGTAGGCGAAAGTTAAAAAAATGTCAGGTTTGCTAAGCTTTCGAACAATAGCATTTTCGTATAGCTGCTGCATGTAGACCTTGAAATGTAGAGCGCAAAATCATTTTATCCTAGTAAGAGATCTTGCTGAAATGATCTGGAGACTACAAAATTTTCTAGGCATCTTATTTTATCAGTAAGTAATACCTTTTGAGCTTTCTTAGGAACTGTAATTTTTGCGCTCTCTCGAGCCAATACTGAAGACAATGACACATATCAATATCTACACTACACCGCCATTAAGTATATGAAAAAGACCCAACCCCACTGGGCTAATAAGTATAAAAATATTTGATTTTTAATAACAATATTATTATGTTGCTTAAGTTTTGTAGTTATATATAGCAGCCACTCAGTAAATTATAGAAATGAATATCTAAATTAAGATATTGTCTACATTTACTTACATAACCTCAAAACGTTTCACTTTCATGTCATCAATATAGCATCAATATTATGTATAATTAATGAAAAATAGATGCATCATGATATCAACTATAATAATATTTAATTTCTAATGATAATAATGTCATCAAACCACCTCAAGTTTCGTAGATTTGAATATCCAATACACAGTTGTGCTCAGAAAATTATTAGACACTGCAGAATCAGTTTTTAATAACAAATTGAATTGAGCCCTAAATATGTCGGCAATCCTGCAGGTCATGGCCTTCGTGTAATAGCCTGTTGTTTATTGTAGTGTGTGTTTTGTTCTGAAAGTCAATCAAGTCGGCCGTGATTCGATAAAATTAGTTCTCAAAACTGACAACAGATGGATTTTGGAAAATAGGAAAATTGTGTAGGAAAATTGGCATTTCACTGAAAACTACTACTTTTCCGAAAAACTTTGGGTTCCAAGCTTCAAAATGAGGGGCCATTTATTAAAATCCGTTCATCCGTTTTCCCGTAATTTCCATTACCACTTCAAATTATATATATATATATATATATATATATATATATATATATATATATATCCATCGAAAAATCTCGCGGCTTTTGTGACCGAGCTTGGGATTCTACGGAACACAGGTTGAGAATCAAGAATCAATAATCTAATATAATCTATTTCTTCTATACCGTATACTAATTAAAAAAAATATACTAAACTTTCTCTATTTGTTTAACGGTGTCATAAATCCCCTCAGGTTGGCATTACTAGATATCATTTGGGAAGAAAACCCAATAACAGGCTTGGTGATTTAAAAAAAAAAACACTTCTTTGTAGAGAAAGTGCGATAAAAGAACAATTGCTGTACGCTCGTGCGAAAAATAGTACCACATGTGGATTTGTGGGTATTCAAAAGGAGTCAAATTTCTCAATGTATATGCGGGCATGTGTACATCGGAAATATTAATACCTTTCCATTATACGGTCAGAAAAAAACCACACAATATACCGAGAAATATGTCGTGTATATATATGAGACGTCCCTTAAGGAGTTATGTAATTAATGATCATAATTAGTGGTCAAGTAAGGAAGCAAGTGTTCTTTTTTGGGGGGAGGAGGGAACGACATGTGGAGGGCTAAGAAGTTTTCCCAAGTTGCGTGACTGTCGTAGCCCCCCGTGACAACAGATGCATATCGGATCCATGGGCAGTGTACGCCACTATCTCCCAAGAACTAATCTGCAATCAAGGGAAACCCTTTCCATAGACCTAGCATCAAAGCAGGAAAAAAACTCTCAGCCATGTGATTACTGGCGTAAAGGATAACAGTGTTTATGTAGAACACTTTTTACAAATTCTTATAATTTATAACAAAGCTGCTGTACCTAAAAATATTAAAAATATGACTTTACATGAAATGATGTCTTTTTTTCATTAAGAAAGAGAACCTAACTTCGATTTTTTTTCTACTATATTTAACGCCTTGAACATCTAAACCGTTTAATTTAGTTAAATAATTTTTCAATTGTAAGAGAAGTATTCCTCGAGGCTACATGTAACAGGGGTCCACTTACCACTCCCCAATAATAACGGCATGGTAAATGAGATATCCCACGGGGTTCGTCGGGGACAACTCACGATAGTAAAAGCTAATAATTCAGAAGAGACCAAAACTGTCTATAATGATAGTTATATAAGTACGACTGGACCTGCAGTAACAAGAAAATGCTTTCGAATAAGAGTTAAAAGGCAAATATACCCTCACTCCTTTACAACATTAACCGAAAATATCATGTGAAACCCAAAAATAAAAATAAAAAAATAGAACTGTAGCTATTTAGTCGTGGTAGAAATCAAAGCTTTCTCAGCTTGCGTGGCCATAATAATTCTGTAAGAGTCCCTCACAGCCATGGAACTAAACATTTAAATGTCAATGGCAACTAAAAGCGTGCTGTTCCTATAAGCTGTATTAATTAAAGTATACGCAATTCGCAAGGCTGTCTTAAAAGAATTCGTTCATGTGTCCTTGCTGTACTCGCTTTCAGTTTACAAATCTGACGTCATTCTTAAGAAATAACGCCGTGGCGCCCAACATGAAAGCTTACAACTTCCTATACTTGAATTCAAAAGATAGAAATAAATTGAAAGAGTAGTATTTAGGTAATTAGTCTTTGTTTAAAAATTTAGGCGAAGGCTATAGTGTTCACAGCGTTTAACGCACTGCCTCAACGCAGTGTGAAAATTACTGCCGTGGTTTCTAATCCTACCTACGGCATGACACGCTAATAAATAAGTTATATATGATAGTATATAAGTACAATATTTAAGACGCATTTAAAACATACTGATTATTCAGTCAAACTCACATGAAACGGAGTTAGTGAAAATAAAGGTAATAATAATAATAATAATAATAATAATAATAATAATAATAATAATAATAATAATAACAATAATAATTTAATAAGATTCGTAACCTTCTGAGGAACAGAGAATTTGATATTTGATGTCGTCATCCACAGAAAGGGAAAGGCGTAGTTTTATTTAAACAATATCCTGGTGCCAACAAAATATGAATTTGTAAACACGAAGGACTCTCCAACAGCGAATGGCCCGATGGCATTAAAATGGTTGGAAATGTTGCAGGAGTACGTGCTCTGCCGGGAAGATCTCAGGACAACCGTTATAGGCATTGCCACAACGAGGTTGAAACTCTTGCACACGTTCTGGGATCCTGTCCGCAAGGCGAAACTCTGCGAAACGCTAGACACCACCAAGTACGATCAATTATAGCCACTGCCCTTAAAGATGCCGATTACAACACCTTTGAAGAAGTACATGGTCTCTCCGTCACTGGCAATAGACGGCGCATAGATATAATAGCTTTCAAGGAATCTACAAGATCTGGATACATAATATGATCCCACTGTGCGTTTCGAAACGAATGAGGAACAGCCATCATAAGTGGACAATGAAAGAAATATCTACAAGCCTACTATTCCCTATTACCTGCAAAAGTACCATCTAAAAGAGCTTGAAATAATCGGACTTCTGGTTGGAGCAAGAGGTACCGCCACTCTCTTCATTTAATAGGCTTGGAATACCTACATATATTATTCCGGTTGTAACCTTAGCTGCATTGAAAGGATCAATTGCTCTCTTGAAGCATCACCTATATTCGAAATGAAACTAAGTTCATTAGCATTCTTTACTTTTTTGTAACACTTACCTCTCTAAAACTAGGTATATTTCCACTAATCTCAAAATGTATTTGCAGCTATGTACTTGTAGGTGTTCCATTGTTAAAACAAAATCAATGGTTCAACGAACTTGTAAACATTTATATGGTTAAGTACTCTTTGTCCCTTGTGGCAGCTCACGAACGGTGAGAAGATTTATAAATTTATTATTATTATTATTATTATTATTATTATTAATATTATTATTATATCAAACACAAGACTTGATATTAGAAGAAGATATGGGAATATTTAAACATTGCGAAAATTATAAATATCTTGGAGTAATAATTGCCAAAGATGGGAAACAAGATCATGAAATCAAAAGAAGATTAACAATAACAAAATCAGCAATATCAGCCTTAAATATCGTCCTCTGGGACAGAAGTATTACCAAAGAAAATAAATTTACAAATTTATAGAGCAATAGTAAGAAGCATAGCAACATATGGAACAGAAACTTGGCAGCTGAAACATCAAACAATTTCTAAATTATTAGCTATAGAAATGAACTTCTGGAAAAGATCGGCTTTAATATCAAAAAGAGACAAAATTAGAAACAATATAACAAAATCTAAAATGGGAGTAAAAAATTCAATACTGGATTACGTACAACATATGCAATTGCAATGGTACGGCCATGTAAAAGGATGAGTGAAGAACGATTACCAAAAAAATTGTTGAAATGGTTGCCGTCCGAGAGGTTGAAGAGAGGGAGACCTAATACTACATGGATTACTGGAATTAAAACAATGAGGGAAAGAAAATTGGAGGAAGGACAGTGGGTTAAGAGAGAAGATTGGAGAGAATGTTTGAAATTAATTTCAAAAAACTAGAATATTGGGCACTGGAAGATGTGTACACATTGTTAAACCAGTTTTCGATAATAATAATAATAATAATAATAATAATAATAATAATAATAATAATAATAAAGGTAAAGGTATCCCCGTAACATGCCATGAAGGTACTTGGGGGGCATGGAGGTAGAGCCCCATGCTTTCCATGAATAATAACAATAATATTATTATAATTAAAGATTATTATAATTAAAGATTATTATTATTATTATTATTATTATTATTATTATTATTATTATCTACTTTATTCATTAACATACTAACCAACAACATGTCATGAATACTACAGATGTATTGTCACTAATTTCAGGGAGTATTCTTTGAGATATTTCCAACAAAAAATTCAATCAATTTTGCTCGTCTTTGCTCCCTTTTCGAGATAAAAAATGTTTTATATGAAACATTTCATAGTGTGTTTTGGGAAAGCCATTGACTGACTTCCCAATACGCTCAGTCAATTTAAGAGAGCAGTGTATGATAATAAATTATTGAAAGCATTTTAGTTTCGTTCTTTAAATGTGCCGAAATTTGATCCGAAGAAATGTAACTTTTCGTTCTAAAAAGAAATTTTTCAATGTTACATTTGTTTGGATCAAATTTCTGCACATTTAAAGGACGAAACTAAAATTATTTCAATAATTAAAGACATCACATTCTAAATGTGCAAAGTGCGAATGTTTAAAATTTCATTTTACTCAATCTAAGGGAGAAACATCCATATGAGAATATCATACTTAATTGTCTTTGTCGTAGCCAAACTGTGATTCATTCGTGCGCCAAAAGACGGCGTTGTAGGTATCCCAACATGCATTTCGCAGTGTGTCTTTCATCAAGATCTCAGAAAGTTGTTTTCGGTACTTAGCACATTCAGATTGTTAGGTCCTCAAATTTATTATCATAATGCACTACTCTCTTAAATTGACTCAGCATATTGGGAATTAAATCAATGGCTTCCCCAAAAAACGTTATAAAATGTTTCATATTAAACAATTTTTACAGCGAAAAGGAAGCAAAAACGAGGAAAATTGTATTGAACTTTTTTGTTTGACATAGCTCAAAGAATAACCTTCCTAAATTAATTACATTACTTACGATTCACCATGTAGCCTAAATTATCACAATATCACGGGGAGTCCACCACTGTAAAGTAATAGTTCGCATCCTTGACCGTGAAAAGAGCAGGCCCGGGTTCAAATCCTGGTTGGGACAATTTATCTGGTTGAGGTTTTTTCTGGGGTTTTCCCTCAACCCATCAAGAGCAAATGCCGGGTAACATTCGGCGCTGGACCCTGGCGCTGGCATTATAACCTTCATCTCATTCAGACGCTAGATAACCGTAGCAGCTGATAAAGCGTTGTATAATAACCAATAAAAACATGGATTTTTAAAAAGTAACACATAATTGAAGGGTTTAGAGCCATAGTGGGCCAAGCGCCATTTATTAAAAACGGGGAAAGCAAGGGTTAAAGTTAAGTGAATACCATAGTTTAATGAAAATTGACATATTATTTATTTTTAATGTGTATACTTTATATTACTTGCTATATGTTTCCATTGAATTATGGTAATAACTTCATTTTAACCTGTCGTACGCCGGTCTCCGATGGTCGTTCCTCTCCGACGTGTTGTCGAGGTGGGGAGGGGAAACGGGAGTGATGTGACAAGATGGCTGTCGCTTGTGGGTGGGGTGATAATAAGAAACTGTGGTGAAGTTTAAAGGAAAGACGGTTTTAAAGTAACATTTGTTTATTACAGAAATAGCTAACAAAGAAAGTATAACTGTGATTCCTCCTAGTCCTGTGGTAGGGGTAACGGGAGAGTCGTGATAGAAATTGATAGTTTAGAAATTCATCCTTGAGGCTTCGATGCGAGGAGAGTTATGAGGGGTGATAGTACAGTACGACTTGAATGAAAGGGAGGTAGGGGTAACGGGGGTGCCTGGGGAAAATCGGCTTGCTTTCATGTGTGTTGTGTGGTGGGCAGGATAACGAGAGAGATGGAATCGGGATGATGGTTGATTCTCTAGGTCGAAGGATCAAACACAGCGTACTGTGCGACTTATCGACGTTCGAGAACACACCCCTTTGGATTCGGAGGATCAACACAGCGTACTATGCGACTTACCGACTCCAAGAGGGGGAGGAATGGTGGCCCCTAGCGTTCGGAGGATCAACACAGCGTACTATGCGACTTACCGACAATAGGGGGGGGGGGGTTGGTGGTCTCTAGCGTTCGGAGGATCAACACAGCGTACTATGCGACTTACCGACACTAGAGGGGGGGGGGAGTTCAGGAGTGGACTGTGGTGTATGAACAAGCCGGGATAAGAGGGGAGTCGAAGTCAGGAAGAGAAGTGGATGGGTTGGAGGTGGTGACGAGACTAGTAGCGAGACGAGAATAAAATAAGTTTAGAATACGTAAGAAATGAGGGAAATTCGGTTGGTGTAGGAAAGTATCCAGGAGACAGGGGCGCAGCTTGGCTCCCTGTTCCCGGAGTGGTGGCCGTGTGTAGACACGTCCGAACAAAAGACAACCATAGCGTAAGCCTGGTTGGAAGACTGCTGCCAGTGACAGAGGACGCGTTAGAGCTACCTCTTTGCCATTTGGCGAACGAGTGACTGAAGTCGCGGAGATGCGTTATATTTATACCCCTCGGAACAATGGTGGTTGAGGACGCCATTGACGTCAAAGTGCCTGGGGGTATTTCTATTGCCAACGTGACTCGTCGCCGCGCGATCTTTGCTTTCTCCCTCACAAGAGGGAAAAAAAAAATCGAGCCAACCTGCTTTCTGAGAGAGAGAAAGCAGCGACTCTAGTTTGCGCGGGTAGGTTTGAACCGTTTAAAGTAGGACGCACGGGCATCGAGAATTGATATACACAACAAACCCTTGTTTTCTACCGTTTTAGTAAATGGCGCTTGGCCCACTATGGTTCTAAACCCTTCAATTGTAATTAAAACTGAATGAAGGGATTCTGGACAAAAAGCTCAGAAACGTCAAACATTTTTATTAAGAAAGGAGTATTTTTATGTAAACAAAATTCTTTGATACCTACTACTGTTGTGCGAGAGAGCATAGATAATTGGATATATCATATCTTAAATAAATCTGGTAGACGGTCAACAGACACGATTTGAAACTTGACATTTTGTTAATGGTCAAAAAGGAACCACATTCTTGTCTCCGTGAAACAGACTCTATATTAGATTTTTCGAAATTAACTGCCTGGAAAATAATGCACAGGAGGCCTACTAAATATCACCCTTCATAGGCCCAACACTTGCAAGAGTTAATGAAAGACGAGTTTAATAGAAGATTGCAAGCTCATGTCTGTAAATATAGACACACAGAGAGAATCAATAATAATAAAATAAAATTATTAACACTTACTTTGCTAACACAAAGGATGGGAACGTTGAGGGCTTGCAACGACCACAGCACGTCGACAGAAGTATAACCCCCCATCAGAAGGACGCAAACGGCTGCATAGCTAACGATGAAGAAGAAGGCCTCCTTGCCTGATCGTCCGAAGAAGAGAACCAGTGCACCTATAACTCCAGTCTGCGTCGCCAGGAAAAATCCCTCACCCCACGCACTGAAACAAAAATCACAAGTATATTAAATCATCTATGAAAACTTTCATAACTTGACTATCAAATTTCCAAATTGTAAAAATCCAATATTAAACATTTTGTAATTGTCTGAATGTAATACAAAAAACTTCACAACTTGACTACCATTAAAACTCACGTACTTATTTTCTTTCGGAATTACAGTATATTCTGTCTGTTGTGAATGTCATCAAATCAAATCTTAAACTCAACCGAACTCCACAATTATTCTGATCTGGTTTAGTTACTAATTTCACGTAGAGTAAATTCAATGAGAAGATAAAACAATGTTAATGTTATGTTTTATTTAACGACGCTCGCAACTGCAGAGGTTATATCAGCGTCGCCGGATGTGCCGGAATTTTGTTCCGCAGGAGTTCTTTTACATGCCAGTAAATCTACTGACATGAGCCTGTCGCATTTAAGCACACTTAAATGCCATCGACCTGATCCGGGATCGAACCCTCAACCTTGGGCACAGAAGGCCAGCGCTATACCAACTCGCCAACCAGGTCGACAAGGTAAAACATCTCTGCAGGCGATTTTATTTCAGTGTCTTCTAACTTCAGAAGCCTCCACTTCCCCTTTTTAACTCATCTTAGTTTTGGTCTACAGGGCAATTTTATTTAACCAGTAGCCTTAGAGACCTTTTCCCAATTCATCTGAGCAGAGGCACACGATGGTGGACTTCATATTTTGAAATAACTTACGTGATGCAATTCGTGATGTCTTATGAATAAACAATCCATAATGGAGAATCAAGGCGTTTTTGCAAGGACAAAACCCCTTGAATGTAGGAGCGCAGAAAATTATAGACCATCTGGACATGTGCGACATCTTCGCAACAGTGCCGAAAAATATTTTTTGCAATACATGTACGGTACCAGTTTAGATACAACATAAAATAAGTACTCAAAATAAAAAACAAAAAAAAAAAAAAAAAAAAAAAAAGAACTACGATGATATACAAGACAATATTTATACAACGGCAATATTTCACACAAATTGTATAACACATTTAAAAAAGAAAAAAATAAATGTAGCTTTCAGTACAAACAACAAATTAAATAATCTACGTAAAGATTAATTTTTGGATTCTATAGAATATATGTTATGGTAACAATGGCTATTAGAGGAGAAACAGTCCACACCTGTGGAGTAACGGTCAGCGCGTCTGGCCGCGAAACCAGGTGGCCCGGGTTCGAATCCCGGTCGGGGCAAGTTACCTGGTTGAGGTTTTTTCCGGAGTTTTCCCTCAACCCAATACGAGCAAATGCTGGGTAACTTTCGGTGCTGGACCCCGGACTCATTTCACCGGCATTATCACCTTAATTTCATTCAGACGCTAAATAACCTAGATGTTGATACAGCATCGTAAAATAACCGAATAAAATAAAATAAAAAAAAATAGAGGAGAAACATTTGCTCCGGCGCCGGGGATCGAACACGGGTCCTTGGTTCTACGTACCAAGCGCTCTAACCACTGAGCTACGCCGAAGTTCAATTTACAGCATCGGATCGAATCTCACTCCTCCAGTGTTTTTCCCTTTGTGGCCTGACTCCAAGTTCGGAATATATGTTGACATATATTAAATCAACTACCATTATACAAGGAGCCCACTCAATTGAGTGACTTAGTAGCCGGGATTCCACAGCAATATGCACTGTTGGGCAAATAATCTACGTAAAGATTAATTTTTTGTTCCTACAGCATATATCTGTTATGGTAACAATGGTTATTAAATAATATTTTACCTAATAAAACACAAGACAAGGACAGATATTCAAATGGCGGAATATATTTATTAAATTGTAAAAACTGTAATATCAAATACTTACTTACTTACTGGCTTTTAAGGAACCCGGAGGTTCATTGCCGCCCTCACATAAGCCCGCAATTGGTCCCTATCCTGAGCAAGATTAATCCAGTCTCTACCATCATAACCCACCTCCCTCAAATCCATTTTAATATTATCTTCCCACCTACGTCTCGGCCTCCCCAAAAGTCTTTTTCCCTCCGGCCTCCCAACTAACACTCTATATGCATTTCTGGAATCGCCCATACGTGCTACATGCCCTGCCCATCTCAAACGTCTGGATTTTATGTTCCTAATTATGTCAGGTGAAGTATACAATGCGTGCATAATATAAAATATGTAGGAAAAACTAAAATAAATTTTAGGACACGTTACAATGAACATAAATCTGATTTTCGTCACAACGGAAACAAATCGAAATTAGCTACACACTTAATAAATGAAGTGTCACCAATTAACAAATATTAAAAAATCTCTACAAATATTGAGAGTCATTAATAACAAAAGAAACATAAATACAGCTGAAGAACTTTTCACAGCTAAATATAATAATAATAATATTAATAATAATAATAATAATAATAATAATAATAATAATAATAATAATAATAATATCCCACTAATCAATGAAACAGTCTCCACTCAAACAATGCACTTCACAAAATCAAAATAAAATAAATAAAATGGTTCTGAATATATTAAAAATGTAAAAATTAAAAATGTTATTATTTTAAAATTGTGACGTGATAGCAAAATGGACTTCGGATCTGTAATCAGCACACTCAAATTATGATTGGTATACTTGTTTTTGTTCAGTAACAAAATCACTGTAGACCAGTGTAAGTATAGACTGAAATATTTAATAAGAAATTTTGTCCCAAGGTGAGAAGCTATCCTTGAGCTACAAGTGTCCGAAAAACAATAAATATAACAAAATTATATAAATTGATAAGTACACACGAGAAAAATGTGTCCGTGAAATTGAAAGGATGCATAACATACATGTGTACATGCAGAAGTCCTCTCTGAACGGGTTATTTTCTTCTAATTGAAACCAGCGAACAAGAAGAGGATTACGAATAACCTAAGCTTCTGATACGCCACATTTTCAGCATGCAAAATGAGACTTTCTTTCAAGATAATGATCTCTTAGCATGTAATTTTATAATTGAAGCGTGTCTGGAGAACTATTATTATAGGCTTGTTCTCTACAACATATGCGACGCTTAATTTGCACGCAGAAGACAGTCTTGGCAACATGTTTCCCCTCTCCTCGACGTAAGTAGCAGACGTCTGACTTCTCATTTGTCATAATTACTGAAAAGTAATTTCCGAAACAGCATCGCTGAATATACAGCATTGAGAGAGAAAACAGAAATGTCCTTACAGTAATGAACAGTTACATGCATCACAACAACAGAAACGGTTCTTCTGTTATTATTAACGTTGTAGTCTTCACCATCTTATTCTACTTCGACGTCGTCGTTACCAGCGATCGAGTGGTTATCGTGTTTGCTATCAGATTCGAAGTTTATGGGTTCAGTCTCTACTGAATACCAAGACAGAACATTAGATTTACGACATATTAAGGGGAGATGTAGGAACAAGAATCACATTATCTAAAAACTAACTTAGTCTAAAAAGTTTTACATAGCGTTGAGAATCTCTCCACAAAATTTTACGGCTCAAATGTTAGTGTAAATACGTTTCAATCAAGAAGAGCCAAGAGTAGTTCTAGAAAAAAGACTGGAGAGGGACTTGGAGTAGAAAACAATTGTAAAAATTATTCTTCTTCAGGATTTGGATTAATTGATTTATCAATTTTCTCGTTTGCTATTAACAGTGCTGCTCTTGCTCTTGTTCTTGTTCTTGTTGTTTTCTTGTTCTTGTTGTTGTTGTTGGTCACAAGAGGTAAAACAATAATTAATCATATGGCATGCATATTCAAACTTTAAGACTTGTTATTCGCAGTACCCAGTTTTCAATAATGAAGAACATTTTCTCAGAAACTATTTGAGATAAAGTAATGAAATTTTGCATGAGGTAAATTTGTTTTTAGGTGAATATTTAAAGAACTTTACTTTGGCAAAGCAGTGATGTAGGGGAGAGTTGGGTAGTATCGGACATCGAGTAATATCGGACAGTGATGTTTCTTTCATCTACCACCAGATGGTAGTACAGTGATGTTTCTTTCATCTACCACCAGATTGTAGTAGCAGTGTTCAGATGTCGCATACGGAAACGTAACCATGTCACTTAGGTACTCCGTGGCGCTACAGTCCGTGAAGGGCCTAGACCGACCAGCCGGCTGCTGGCCTCATGCCCACATACCGAAGCAGAGGTGGACGATCATCCAACCAGAATGGAGGTATCGTGTGGTTAGCACGATGATCCCCCCAGCCGTTACAGCTGGTATTCGCAACCGGATTTCGCTACCTATCGTAGCTCCCCAAGTGCATCACGACACTGGGTGAGAAAATTTCTTCCCCCATGAGTACTCGAACCAGCGCGCATTCCGTAACGCGAGTCCTAGGCGGGATGCCTTAGACCTCGACGCCACGGCGCGGGACCACTTAGGTACTACCATCTGGTATCAGATGAAAGAAACATCACTGTCCGATATTACCCGATGTCCGATACTACCGAACTCTTCCCTATTTTTTAAACACATTTTTGAAAGTTTATTCTGAAAAAAAAAACTGAAGTTTTAAAATTCTGTTTGCATGGATTTGTTATAATATAATGCAGAGCAAATGTGTACAAAATTTCAAAATCATATCTTTAATAGATCATGAGAAAATGTTTCTTATATTTTGTGATATCACGTTAGGTAGAATGACTTTTAGTAGGTTATTTTACGACGCTTTATCAACATCTTAGGTTATTTAGCGTCAGAATGAGATGAAGGTAATAATGCCAGTGAAATGAGTAATGGGTTCAGCACCGAAAGCTGCCCAGCATTGATCATATTGGGTTGAGGGAAAATCCCGGATAAACCTCAACCAGGTAACTTGCCCCGACCGGGAATCGAACCCGAGCCACCTGGTTTCGCGGCCAGACGCGCTAACCGTTAGCCCACAGGTGTGGACTGAATGAATGAATGAATGAATGAATGAATGAATGAATGAATGAATGAATTAATTAATTAATTAATTTCATAACATGGGAATGGCCAATTTGATATATAATGTGATCAGGGGTTACACTTATTTGCCAACAAGGGCAGAGAGACTCGCCTCAAACGCCACCTGGTATGAAATTAAGGTATTACTAGGATGCGAGAGAGGAGAAACGTGGTCTAAAGCTCTAAATTAGGCTTGAAATGTTTAACGTGCCAGAAATCTCCGACATGGTACACACGGCTTAAAGTCCCTCCTGGAGAACATGAGATTCGGATTTTTGAGTCCTGAAAAATCAATCGACTCCGGTCGGGTTTGAACCCCGCAGTCCTTGAGTCTAGAGGAGAGAGCTTTATCCCTAGACAAATGAAAGCGACTATTATTATTATTATTATTATTATTATTATTATTATTATTATTATTATTATCAGCATCATCATAATCATCACGGTTTAAATGCAACTGAAGCTTTTATTGTTTCATATAATTTTACAAATTCTTAAACAGGATATGGATAACAAGACTCAAAGCTACCGCTTAGGACAATACAAGATAAACACAGAGTAAGAGGCACACACTGGAACTAATCTGAATTTCAGTGTTGGGATATAACCTGGTAGCTTCAAAACAAATCGAAATCACCATTACAAACAGTTTTAAATTAAGATTTAGAACCGATTCGCATACCCCTGGTTCACCACCATCTTTCGACGCCATAAATCATGGCTCCTCCCCTTACGACTGACAAAATGAAGCTTAGATGAACAAGTAGTTGACAGTTATGAATGGTAAATTAATACAGTTCCTGTAAATTAGTTCATCTCTAGAAATTATTACAAGGAAATTTAATTCCATAATTAATTTCTTCCGCTAGATGCTATAATTCTTATGTGGTTCACTGTACGAGGTAACCACTTAATATTCATGGAGTAGGTTAAGAGATATGCTAAGACAGTTTTCCCTAATCTCTGTAAAGCTAACTGGGAGAAAGCGGGGGACGAAGGGAGTTGGTTCCTTCCTTGCTTCCTTCCTTCCATCCATCCAGACATCAACCGCAGCTACATCACAAATCAGAAGATCCCAAGTTGGCGCGCCTGAACATAACCTCCTCCACCAACTCGAACACGGGTTCAAACCACACCCCAAGTAAAATCTTCCCTCAAACTTAGCTTCGAGAAACAACACTCCCTTATAACTCCATAAAGTTCGCAGCAGGAGTTGCGAAAGGGGTTGGGACGGTGGTAAAGATTTTGGAACTGGAGTGGCAGTTGCTGTAGTTTCATCGTCTTGCGGAGTGAAGACTCGTCTCACAATAACTTCCCACTAAAGATTTACGATGGTTTGATCTGTAGCAGACAGAATAACGGAAGAGTAGGCCCTACACCTCAGATTTAAATAAAGTCTTGACTATATATCTCAATTTTGATTGTAACTGTAGAAATTATAAATATTGTTACTAATGATAATAATACAGCTTACTTATAAATGGCTTTTAAGGAACCCGAAGGTTCATTGCCGCCCTCACATAAGCCCGCCATCGGTCCCTATCCCAAGCAAGATTAATCCAGTCTCTTATCATCATATCCCACCTCCCTCAAATCCATTTTAATGTTATCTTCCCATCTACGTCTCGGTCTCCCCAAAGGTCTTTTTCCCTCCGGCCTCCCAACTAACACTCTATATGCATTTCTGGATTCGCCCATACGTGCTACATGCCCTGTCCATCTCAAACGTCTGGATTTAATGTTCCTAATTATGTCAGGTGAAGAATATAATGCGTTCAGCTCTGCGTTGTGTAACTTTCTCCATTCTTCTGTAACTTCATCCCTCTTAGCCCCAAATATTTTCCTAAGAATCTTATTCTCAAACATCCTTAATCTCTGTTCCTCTCTCAAAGTGAGAGTCCAAGTTTCACAACCGTACAAAACAACCGGTAATATAACTGTTTTATAAATTCTAATTTTCAGATTTTTTGACAGCAGACTAGATGACAAAAGTTTCTCAAACGAATAATAATAATAATAGGCATTTTCCTTATTTATTCTGCGTTTAATTTCCTCCCGAGTGTCATTTATATTTGTTACTGTTGCTCCAAGATATTGGAATTTTTCCACCTCTTCGAAGGATAAATCTCCAATTTTTATATTTCCATTTCGTACAATATTCTAATCACGAGACATAATCATATACTTCGGCTATTCGGGGTTTACTTCCAAACCTATCGCTTTACTTGCTTCAAGTAAAATTTCCGTGTTTTCCCCTAATCGTTTCTGGATTTTGTCCTAACATATTCACGCCATCCGCACAGACAAGACGCTGATGTAATCCGTTCAATTCCAAAACCTCTCTGTTATCATGAACTTTCCTAATGGCATATTCTAGAGCGAAGTTAAAATACAGCTTGTAGAATAAAATTGTAATTTTTTTGTAACAGAAACGAAGCCTCTGCCAAATTGAAAACAGAGTTGTCGGGAATAAAAGGCGGTCGGTGTGTGGTGTCGACAACATCACATCCTTCTCGTGCCGAAGTCAAGAAGGCATGGAGCTCTTATCTCTATGCTCTTCATGCGTCTTCGTGGCGTCTAAATGGAGTACATTTCCCACTTTATATGATTAACGAAAAACATTGTTACAACCGACTTTTAGTGAACTGTCATTTTGTGTAATTTGTTTCAAATAAATACCGATTTATCTAGTACCGGTAATTATAAATTAGTAGAGTTGATATGAATCATTCTCAGAGGGGAATCACTAGTACAAACGAGCAAACGCTGTAAACAAAATGACGTCAGACAAGCTGAAAATATTTATTTTCCTGCAATGAGTAAATAAAAGGGGGGCTGGTTTGCGATGACTGCGGACCCGGGTTCGAATTCCAGTGATGGCGGTTGTTTATGGTGAACAAAGACAAGGTTCCTGAGAGTTTTCACGGGGTTCTCCCGTTTCCATCCATCCTTTCAGTCACTCTCAATTTCAATATATATTATCATCACTTTAATAGTGTTCATGTCAAACGGTGCGGTGCGATGTATTGCGAATGGTTAGGCCTATAGATAGCATCAGTCTGAGCATAATAAGCTTTCGGAGCGGGGTGAAAGGGCACTTCAGTGGGACTCACCGGAACTTTAAGACGTGCAGATTGAATCGATAGATGCTATTACACAGTTAAATTAAGATAACTACAAAAGCGCAACAGTTCGGTCTTCAAAAGTCATTCCCTGACTCCCAGTAGAGGAGCAGTACGGCACAAAAGTCCACTAAAGGCTGAAGTGATAGCTTCACCACACCAAAACGAAGAAAAAGTAAAAGGAAGACAAAACATATCGCGAAGTGTCATTATAAAATAACATTTTAAAATAAAACCATGGAAATGTGCGACACTATTTAAATATAAGAATGGAAATGTGAGATAGCCCCTACTATTACAATAAAACCATGGAAATGTGCGGTGCTATTAAATTATAGCCGTGGAAATGTGAGATACCATTAAAATAAAACAATGGAAATGTGCGGAACTATTACAAAATAAAACGATAGAAATGTTCGATACTATTGAATTATAACCATGGAAATTCGAGATACTAGTAAAATGTAACCGTAGAAATTAAAGATACCATTAAAATAAAACCATGGAAATGTGCGATACTATTTAAATATAACAATGGAAATGTGATATAGCCCCTACTATTACAATAAAACCATGGAAATGTGCGGTGCTATTAAATTATAACCATGGAAATGTGAGATACTATTAAAATAAAACAATGGAAATGTGCGGAACTATTACAAAATAAAACGATAGAAATGTTCGATACTATTGAAATATAACCATGGAAATTCGAGATACTAGTAAAATGTAACCGTAGAAATGAAAGATACTATTAAAATAAAACCATGGAAATGTGCAATACTATTATAATAAAGCCATGGAAATATGCGATACTACTTAAATATAACCCAGGAAATGAGAGATACTATTAAAATATAACCATCGAAATGTGAGAAACTATTAAAATAAAACCATGGAAATGTGGGGTACTATTTAAATATAACCATGGAAATGCGAGATACTATTAATATATAACCATAGAAATGAAAAATACTATTAAAATATAACTATGGAAATATGCGATATTATTAAAATCAAACCATAGATATGTTCGATACTATTAAAATAAAGCCATGGAAATGTGTGATACTATTTAAATATAACCATGGAAATGCGAGATACTAATAAAAATATAACCATAGAAATGAGATATACTATTAAAATATGATCATAAATAGTGCGACACTATTAAAATAAAACCATGGAAATGTCCGATACTATTACAATAAAACCATGGAAATGTGCGATACTATTTAAATATAACCATGGACATGCGAGATACTATTAATGTATAACCATGGAAATGTGAGATACTATTAAAATATAACCATAGAAATGAAAGATACTATTTAAATATATACATGGAAATGCGAGATACTATTAATATATAACCATGGAAATGTGAGATACTATTAAAATAAAACCATGGAAATGTGGGAGCTCAGATTCTCTGACATCATGATGCCAATATGTCGATCTTCATTTGTGTATTTTTTAGAACATCTCAGAGTAACTAAAAATAATTTACATGTCTGAATCTCTGGTGTGTAATTTTCTGGATGCAGCTGTGTAGCCTATCGGATTTTAAAAATTACAAAACTTAAGAAGGTCAGATAACATTATTACCAATAAAAATTGAATATTATTACAGATTATACCATGATGTATTTGTCACTATTGATACACATTAATGCTACTGCTATATTCATGATATGAAAGTGAAACATTTTGGGTTATACTGTAACAGTAGACGTAGAAAATATCTTAAATTAGATCTTGTTGTTTAGTCAACTGTCCGAAGACAGGTATGAACTTCACAAGTGATACCAAGAAGGCACCACTTATGAGGCAAATAGGCCAGAAGATAATGGGGTAGGGTGGCCAGTGCCTTTCCCCCTCCATTGCATACATCGCCGACTAGCTACATATTACACTAGTCAGACTTCAGATGCATATAACAACTGTTCTTCCTCTGACACATATCAAGTGAGATGTTCTGCCTGATAATAGATCTACATATCAGCCAGAACTTCAATCGGAAGATAAATTAGATCTTAATATCTATAATTTACAGAGTAACGACTATATATATTTCTGACAACTACAAAACATAAGTAAGATAACAATATTCTTATTAAAATGAAATATTTTTACAGTTATTACTTAAGTGGTGTGGGTCTTTTTCATATATTTATTGACTGGGCGGTGTAGATACTTATATGTATGATTATCTAATTTTTGTATGATGTAGTGCAGTAATATGGAAGAGGAATTAGTAAATTAAGTCATGTTTTCTATTTAGCTGCGTCTTTAAAATACATCAAAATTAATGCAATATTCCTTTCGTTTAATCGATTAGATCTGTGATCGTTGCCAAGCATATCATTTTGGTGTAGGGAGAACTGAAAGGAATGAAGAGGGACGTGTTCAAGAAAAAGTATTTGGCATAAAAAATATTAAGGGGAAGCTTTTAAAAGACAAATTTTTGACAGGGTTACACTTCATTCAGTTATTACGTTGCTTTAAATATTACATCTTCATTATTATAGAGACAAATAACTTTCAAAATATCTGGTAATCTTTCTGCAAAATACTTACTTACTTACAAATGACTTTTAAGGAACTCGCAGGTTCATTGCCGCCCTCACATAAGCCCGCCATCGGTCCCTATCCTGTGCTAGATTAATCCAGTCTCTATCATTATATCCCACCTCCCTCAAATCCATTTTAATATTATTCTCCCATCTACGTCTCGGTCTCCCCAAAGGTCTTTTCCCCTCCGGTCTCCCAACTGACACTCTATATGCATTTCTAGATTCATGCCCTGCCCATCTCAAACATCTGGATTCATTGTTCCTAATTATGTTGGATGAAGAATACAATACGTGCAGTTCTGCGTTGTGTAACTTTCTCCATTCTCCATCCTTCTTAGCCCCAAATATTTTCCTAAGAAACTTATTCTCAAACGCTCTTAATCTCTGTTCCTCTCTCAAAGTGAGAGTCCAAGTTTCACAACCATACAGAACAACCGAATACTCTTTCATCAACCGATAATATGTTTTATAAATTCCAACTTCCAGATTTTTTGACAGCAGACTAGATGACAAAAGCTTCTCAATCGAATAATAATAGGCATTTCCCATATTTATTCTGCGTTTAATTTCGTCCCGAGTGTCATTTATATTTGTTACTGTTCCTCCAAGATATTTGAATTTTTCCACCTCTTTAAAGGATTTCCATTTCGTATAATATTCTGGTCACGAGACATAATCATATAATTTGTCTTTTCGGGATTTACTTCCAAACCTATCGCTTTACTTGCTTCAAGTAAAATTTCCGTGTTTTCCTTAATAGTTTGTGGATTTTCTCCTAACATATTCACGTCATCCGCATAGACAAGAAGCTGATGTAACCCGTTCAATTCCAAACCCTGTCAATTGGAAAAACAATAGATACAAACTGGCCTATACGGACTCTGCTGTAAGTTTCACTGGCACACATTTTCATTTATGGAACTAGTTTCTTGGGAATACCAAATTCAATAAGAATATTATATAAAACTTCTCTGTTAACCAAGTCATAAGCCTTTTTGAAATCTATGAATAACTGATGTACAGTACCCTTATACTCCCATTTTTTCTCCAATATCTGTCGAATACAAAAAATCTGATCAATAGTCGATCTATTACGCCTACAACCACACTGATAATCCCCAATAATTTCATCTACGTACTGAGTTAATCTTCTCAAAATAATATTGGACAAAATTTTGTAATAAATCAGGAAAACTTTTATTTGAACTTATAACTAACTAATTTGCAGCATTTGCTGCACAAGCCACTAGTAACCATAGAAAGAGATACTATTAAATTAAATTTGAAACCGTCCGCATAATATAGGCTTCATGATACACTGAGTAGTGGAGCTCATATAGGCCTAACTATGCAGACTGAAGATGGATCAGTGATACCTATGGACAAATAACAAACGGCGATCACACATGCCACTATTTAAATTTAAAATGACTAATAATAATTAATTGTTTTATTAAGATCGGACAAAAAATAGTATGCAATTCATGTGTTAAGTGCATAACAGACTCTCGGAAATAGAGAAGACTCAACTTCTTCTCGTCTTCAACTTTTCCTTCATTCTGTTATAATACACTTACTACGCTTGTATCGCAATATATTATTTCCTAACTAAAAGGTCCCCCACGGTATTATCCATATACAATTCATATCTGTCCGCTATATTTCTTACAAAATTATGATCTTATCCTATTGAAATGACGCCAATATACAAAAAGATATTGGAATAAACACAAAAGAGGGTATCGGTCTATTCGTTGTACAGTTGTATTATATAGTGTCAATGAAATGTGTTCTAAAGTGTCAGTGAAATGTGTCATAGTGCCAGTATAGTGAGTGAGATGAGAGTAAAGTGAAAGATTATCAGTACCAATATGAAACTTACGTAGGGTCTATACGTTGTAATGTAAAATTAGGTTCACTTATTAATTAGATTTTATGTATTATTATTAATTGTATTGTGTATTCTAATGTGGTAGGGGGCTGGCTTTGCATTCGGGAGGTCCGGGGTTCGATCCCAGGGCAATCCTAACTGAGGTTTTTCATGGTTTCTTCAGTTATTTCCAGGCAAATTCCGGGATTGTACCATTTGAAAGTCCGGCCATGGACGGCGATCCTTCCCTTAATCGCTTCATATGTGTGAGTGAATGCTGTGTAATATCTTAAATGTATGTGTTGTATCGGAGGTGGCCCTGGCATTGAGCTGATCCCTCATCCGGGGAGGCCCTTCATGTCCTCGTGTGGTCAAAAAAAGTATGTATGTGATCCATAGATTAATTCCTCTCCCGACAGGTCGCGGCCCTGTAAGGCCCGGGTGGCGTGGTTCGTGTAATAAGAACCTAAAAGGGAGAGGTTAAACTAAGGGAAAGAAGTAGAAGTGTATTATAATTGTACTGTGTATCTAATTGTATTGTGTACTGTATAACTGTATAGTGTATTGTAATTTTATTGCGTATTGTTTATAGGTATTGTTTGTACCACTGCCACCGGGTGCTTGCCCACTTGCAGAGTAAATAAATACATACATACATACCAGAAAACGTTGAACACACATGAGACCTAAATAGGCATTAGCCTATTCCACGGAAGAAGAAGAAGAAGAAGAAGAAGAAGAAGAAGAAGAAGAGTCCACACCTGTGGAGTAACGGTTAGCACGTCTGGCCGCGAAACCAGGTGGCTCGGGTTCGATTCCCGATCGGGGCAAGTTACCTGGTTGAGGTTTTTTCCGGGGTTTTCCCTCAACCCAATATGAGCAAATGCTGGGGAACTTTCGGTGCTGGACCCCGGATTCATTTCACCGGCATTATCACCTTCATCTCATTCAGACGCTAAATAACCTAAGATGCTGATAAAGCGTCGTAAAATAACCTACTAAAATAAAAGAAGAATAAGAAGAAGGAAAAGTTTAAAGTACCCCAAACAAAAAAACAACTATGCAGGAAGTTGAAGTTCAAAGAATGATACCGCTGCAGATGATAGTCGTAGAAGAAGCAAGTCTTCTCTGCTGCTCTTACCTTCGAGAGGAAGCGATTCTGCCCGCGACCCTCGATCTTCTTCATCTATACTCTCCATACCTCCATACGCGGACTGTTCATTCGCTTTCTCTAGTCTTATTATAAAGTAAAGATCCATGCTATACGCCGGGAATAAGGAAACACATTAAGGTTGAATAATGAAGACATGCGCACACACACATTATATCAGAACTTTGTGTTTTAAGGGGTTGGAGGGGGTTCCAAGAGGTTTCGGGAGGGAGGTGAGAGTTATATATAAGGAAGGAATAGGGAGTTCGGAGGGAAGGAGCTAAGTTTCTCACTGTTTCTTCGTATCCCGCACAAGACGGTGTGTTTAATTACTGCTCCTTACCGGGTTAACGACTTCCTCCCATTTGTCGAGGTATATATACACATACATACACCCTAACCCTTCCCTTCCGACCACCCACTATCTCCTTCATCCCTCATACCTCCTTCCACACCCACGAAAACAAAACATTACGTTCGCCACTACCGCCGGGTGCTTGCTTCTATGCTAAAGCGCAAATCTTGAAACCAACCGGAGCAGCGGCATACAAACAACCAAAACCACGTTCTCAACACAAGCGGAGAAATTCTCCCCTCAAGACATGTATTCCAGCATTAATAATCTCACTATATATAATGTAGACCTATGAGTTTCTGGGAACCAAATACTCGCTGGGTGCCAAGTCGTGTTAAGTCAAGTTGCGTCATTTAGAAACGCGCATCGCTCTTAACTTACTGTGTCCATACAACAGAACAGAAATTAATTAGACTATCTCATTTGTTTGTTTATTAAATTTTATCCAGCTATTTATAAAACCATTTAATGAAAATTTTAAAGTTTTCTAGAAATAATATTAGTAGTAACGCAATCATCTCATAAGCACTAGCTTTCTATGACTGCAGACTGGGGTTCGAATCCCGCAGACCCACATTCGAATCTCGATAGAGGGATCGTATTTGTAATAGACAAACCCCGGTTATTCATGGGGTTCTCCCGTTTTCCTCCATAATTCCACCGTCAATATTCATTAGCATCAACTCAATCATACACAGGCGAGCTAGTAAGTTACGAACTGAAGTAGCGATTTACATTTTATAGTAAGGAACCTAAAGCTATCACCGCTAGATGGCAGTATTAACCACGTATCAAAGTGATCGATGTGAGCACAAGCGAAACAAAAAAGCAACAGTTGCAAGATGGCGGCACATCTACACGAGTGTACCATTGTCAACCAGCACTCCGTTGTGTGATTTTTCTGGACGAAAGGTCTGGTAGCAAAGGTTATTTATAAAGAAATTCTGCCCTTATGGCGAGCATTGCCTGTCACGTCAAGCTGTGTGCAATACATTGTCTGCAGAAGTTCTCTGAAAGGTGGAAAAGTATCGAACACCGAGTGGGTCGGCCAGCGAAGATTGTCACCAATAGGTTGGCGACTTGGTCTAAGGAGAGAAGATGAAGGGGGCGATATGCTAGCCCGGAAAGTTACAGGTGATGAGTATTGGGCGTATTATTATTTATTACATACCGAGACAAAGTCTTGCATAAATACTCGGATCAAGTCGCAGTACAGAGATGTCGCCATCTTACAACTGCTACTTTGTTTAGGCCTGTACACTAAATAATGTCGATGATAAAATGGGTAGTCGTCTTTAACCTCGATGTGTTATGATTTATTTTGTTACTTCAGTTCCTACTGTTTTCCATTTTGTGTTGTAGGCTAATACACATTTATAACTGTGTCTAATAGGCCTAGTTATTTTCAAATTCCTCTTTTTGTCTTTACATTCCATATCTAGAGAAAATCAAAACTCGAGGGGGATTTAATTGACTATTACACGATTAGAAGAAAGTATATGAAGATTAGAAGAAATCAAGTAGGCCTACAGTACTCTAATACAATAAATATTAATTGGCTTATGAAAATACTAAACTGTCTTGAAAATGTATTATTGTACCACAGTGTAGAATATACGGTCACGAAGCTCAATACGTAGTAAATATCCATCTATAGATAGTTGCTAACCACTAGGATCGCTAATATCGCCTCATTACAGACAATGCGAAATAGTATTGGCATAGTCTATTGTTCCTAGCATCCTCACAACTCAAGCTTCGTGACTGTATATACTAGACTGTGACTGTACAATCTCATCATTACAAATATTCCGCTAGGTGGCTGTAGTGTGTTATGATCAGCTGTTCTCTTGTTACCAGTTGTACCAACTATACAATCTTCATTGAACTCTATGTACGATTACTAGTCATGAAAATACTAAACTGCCTTGAAAATGTATTATTGTACCACAGTCTAGAATATAGTCACGAAGCTCAATACGTAGTAAATATAGATATTTGCTAATCACTAGGATCGCTAATATCGCCTTATTACAGACAATGCGAAATAGTACCGGCACAGTCTATTGTTCCTAGCACCCTCACAACTCAAGCTTCGTGACTATATACTAGACTGTGACTGCACCATCTCATCATTACAAATATTCCGCTAGGTGGCTGTAATGCGTTATGATCAGCTGTTCTCTTGTTACCAGTTGTACCAACTATACAATCTTCATTGAACTCTATGGACGATTACTAGTCAAGAAGGTTTTGTCGATTCAGTTTCATCTTTATTAAAATAGTTGCATTCCACTTCAATTATCAATATACGTATATTAAACAATATCTGATACGTGACTATCCATAATCTCAAACAGTAGAAGCCATAACATAACCTAAATATTATAAATAATACGAATTATAGAAAAGTTTTAATTAAGGATGATGAAATAAATATGAATCATTTTAAAAGGTACAATATTATTATTGAAAGTACAATGTTGGCAAACAAAGAAACAAAATGCTAGGAAGGTGATAAAAATAAATAAATGCTAGGGAGGTGATAAAAGCTGTAGGATAAGCAGCCATGATTGACTGAAACACGTCGTTCCGTACCGTTTTATTGGTCAAAAGTAGTATGACGTAGCAAAAGTGCAATAGTCGTAATCAATCAATTCTTTATAAGCTATTTGTAATCTACATTCTGAACAAGGAAATATTGTTTGATCATCTGCAAATAAGATAGTTAATTTAGTTTGTCCTATGCCTGTGTCCTATATTCCTTTAACTACCTGCGTTTCGATTCAGCATTCACTGCAGTAAAGGTTTCAAAGAGGGAGTACGGCCGGGGACCCCATTCAGCCCCATACACAGAGGAATAATACAACATCTCAGTAATGCTACAAATCAGTGACAAACACTACTACTGTTAGAATCAATGATGTCACACCGGTAAGTGTATATATACAACTAGCACAATGCTGAGGTTACAGTTGCAGTATGCTGTGTGTGGAGTGAATAATGGGCAATTAAATAGTGAATCACTGTCACACCCACCCATACGGTAGACAGCGAGAGTAGTTGAACAAGTAGGTATGCCTGGTCTAACCTGTACAGAGGTATACAGTATAATATGCAAATTAAATTTGGACGCATCATGAGGGGTAACTCATCTATTAAATGATGACAAGGATAGCGCGTACGCCAAGGTTGATATTACAGCTCCCTCTGTTCTATCTCGTCTATAATTTCTTTGATTCGAATATTTTTTGACGCAGAACTCTTCCTCCTCACTAGATATGAGGAAGACAAAATGACTGTCACATAAAAATGCAACCTCTCATTGTCCTCCCTGTATTCGCCTTGCTCTATTTGCATTCTCCTACAACTATATCTTTTACCTCACTACGTATGAGGGAGTAACTTGTGAATTGACCTGATATAAAAATGCAATCACCTTGTTCTTCGTGTATTCCCCTCCATCTTCATGTATTTCCTTTGTTCTCCTTGTCCCGTCTTCCCCTTGATATTGTCTTGCCCTTGATCACCTTCTCTTCCCATTATTTTCTTCCCATTGTTCTCCTTGTCTTACCATTGTTTTCCTGGTATTTTTCTTGTTTCTTTTCCATTACACTTCCTCTCCTTGTCTTCACATTATTCTCCATGTATTCCCTCGTTCTCAGTGCCTTCCTCTTGTTCTCCTTGTCTTCCCACTGTTCTTCCCATCTTCCTATTTATCTTTGTTTTCCCTTGTTCTCGTTATATCCATCTTGTTTTTACTGTGCTCCCCTTGCTCTCGTCTTTCCCCTGTTCCCCTTTTCTTCTTGTTTTCCTTATATTCCCCTTCTTCCCATTTACTCCCCTTGTTCTCTCTCCATTCCACTTGTTCTCCCTCTATTCCCCTTATTCTCTTTCTACTCCAATTGTTCTCCCTTCACTTCCCTTGTTCTTCCTCTATTTCCCTTGTTTTCCCTTTACTCCCCTTGTTCTCTCTCCATTCCACTTGTTCTCCCTCTATTCCCCTTGTTCTCTTTCTACTCCAATTGTTCTCCCTTCACTTCCCTTGTTCTTCCTCTATTTCCCTTGTTTTCCCTTTACTCCCCTTGTTCTCCTTCTATTCCCCTTGTTTTCCCTTTATTCCCCTTATTATCCTTCTACTCCCCTTCCTCTCCCTCTCTCTCCTTTCCCCTTCTCCCCTAATCCCCTCGTTCTCCCCTCACTCTCCTTGTTCTCCATCTATTTCCCTTGTTCTTCCTCTATTACCCTTATTCTCCCTTTGTTCCCATTGTTCTCCATTTCCCCTGTTCTCTTGTATTTCCCTTGTTATTTTTACCGCAACGTTGACTGGACACTCAATCACGATCCCGACGCGCATTCTCGGCCAAGAGCGGAATGGGACGCTCTGTAGTTTCGAATCGTCGAAGGTATCAAATATCAAACCATTTTTCTTTACAACATTTAGTAACAGTCTCAAATGTCGCCTTAATTTAGCGTCGGTAAAATTAATGATAATTATTTAACGTCTAAATTCTTATGTGAAAAGTATTCAGAAAGCATAATATTAAGACATCGAGATAACTGGGCAATGGCGAGAAGAACAATCTAACAACACTGCTCCAAAAAAGTTATGTTCGCCATAAATTCCATTTCAAACACTGAGTTTTGAATCTGGTTCTCCAGTGTAAATGTCGGCACTGTATCTTTTCGATACAACAGACACACACCCCATACTTACAAAAATACATGGAACCAAGATGAAGTATAGGGATGTAGTTAACTTACTTGACCTTGTGTACCAGTTATAACCTGGGCTTCTTACTAAACCATTACTTCCAAGATAGCAAATTAAATAAGGCAGGATATAGGAGACTTGAACGGAAAGCCATAAAGAACGCGTTTATAGATCGTTTGCTGTAAGTTACAATCCACAGACTGCCCATCACTTACGTTAGTGGCAGAACTAGTTAACGTGAGAAGCGAAAAAATGCATATTTGTCGACCCTGACGTTTATTGGCGATCTATTGCAAATAAAATATTTGTTATGTTTCGTAATTCATTATGAAATAGCAACAGAGCGTCGAAAAATTACCTTTCTTATAAATCTACTTTTTATTTCTTATATGAGTTCATCACATTACAGAAAGAATAACCATTCGACTTTAGTACTGGTATAAATTTACTATAAACTTTGTTATATATTATAATATCATAAATAAATTAACAAATTAAACAAATAAATAAATAGTATAAGAGTACATACTTACGGACATACATAGTGTACGTAAAATACGTTTATTAGTGGAGTGAATGAACTATCAAAACAATGAATAGGCGAAAAACAACAGACAGACGAAGGAAACAATAACCGGGACGAATAAAACAATAAGACGAATGAAACAATATTCGTACGAAAGAAAAACAACAGACGGATGAAGGAGGAATAACAGACGGACGAAGGAGACAGACGAAGGACGAAAAGAAACAACAGGCGGACGAAGGATACAACAGACGAAGGATACAAAAGACGAACGAAGAAGGTTATAGAGGGATGAATGATACAATATACGGACGAAAGATAAAATTCACGGACGAAGGATACATTACACGGATGAAGTATACAATACACGGACGATTGAAACAATACTTACTTACTTACGGCTTTTAGAAAACCCGGAGGTTTATTGCTGCCCTCACACAAGCCCGCCATCGGTCCCTATCCTGTGCAAGATTAATCCTGTCTCTATCATCATATCTCACCTTACTCAAATCAATTTTAATATTATTCTCCCACCTACGTCTCGGTTTCCCAAAGGTATTTTCCTCTCTGGCCTCTAAACTAACACTCTATATACATTTCTGGATTCGCCCATACGTGCTACATGTCCTGCCCATCTCAAACGTCTTGATTTAATGTTCACAATCTTATTTTGGGGTTTCATAACAAGCTGTTTTTTTACGGTGATGGGTTGTTAGCTCTTCGCCCAACCCCCAAGCTAGAGGACTACGACTGAAACAATAGACGAATAAAAGAAAACCTTAATCAAACAAAACAAATAATATATAAAGGTAGAATTAAAAAAGGAAGGAAACAATAGGCGTTCATACGACCATCTAAATAGGCGAAAGTAGGCATTAACAGACGAATGAATGAATGAATGAATGAATGAATGAATGAATGAATGAATGAATGAATGAATGAATGAATGAATGAACGAACGAACGAACGAACGAATGAATGAACGAATGAAATAGTGAATAAACTTAAAAAAGAAAAGAATGTAGGAAAGAAAGAATAAATAAAGAAAAGAATTGACGTAATGAACAAGCGAACAGACAAATAGAAGAATCAACAAATAGACAAATGAAAAAGAAAGAAAATAATACATAAATGAAAGAATGAACAAATAGATGAAAGAAAGAACGACTGAACAATGGACAAACCAAACGATTAAACATAAGAACGAACCAATGAAGAAATGAACGCAACAATTCAAAGCGAAAAGTTCAAGCTACTCTCACACTTCTGAAAGAATTTAAGATAATCATTTGAATAAACATGTGGTCTCATAAACCATCACCCCACTAAAATTATTAAAAAATCGAATAAATGTTAAAGAAAAGGGAGTCTAAAAAAAACACACACAATTACACTCAAATACACACATATATTGGTACACTGTATGATGATTGAGGATGTAAAATGTTCAAATACCTTGTTTTCAGATACTAAAATAATGAAAATCTAAAGTCATGGTTACTTTATGAGTGACGTGTTAATATAAACATTATATCACTAAGTGAAGTACACTTCCTTGATAACTCTAATTAAAACTACGCTGTTAGATTAAAACGCCGCTTAGTACACCCCATACGATAGAAGCACCATCCATTACCTGGTGAGGAATCATGCAGAACGAATTAATTGATGGCGCAAGTTGTGGAAAAGTAATCATTAAACAGCACGGGGTTGAATGCAGTGCTGAAATACAACGAGAGGAGAAGGCGAAAAGAGAACAGATGATTTAATGGACCTGAAGTCAACGGCATATAATTCTATTGCACTGCCTAATTTTGAAATCGATTAACGTCGCAGAAGAGAAAATCCACTATAGAACTATAATAAAATTGTTATTTTTTATAGCTAGCCTCCCTTTCAGAGCACAGAGATTATTAAAAGATGACTGTAAGGTCAGCATTAAGTTCCGGATTCCTAGGGATGAACATTGTTATTCATGTATTTAATCTCAAAATTTCTATTTTTTCCTTTATAATTTTCGGTGGGCATAATATAAGAAGTTTAAATATCTAAAAAGACTTAATCTGGGGGACGATTACGGGCCTCACAAAATAGTAACTAGTCCTTGCAAATGTGTTTATTTTGCAGTAGTTCCTTATTTGCTTTTCGACGAAACTACTTTTAAAATAATTGGTTTGACTTTATAGAAAATTTAATATTTTCAAAAGTGTCAATTGAAAAAGCATTAAATGATTGGTATGAATATTGTAACAATCATCACAACTCTTCTTTTTCATCATGTTATCAGCATTGTAAAATTATTTGACGATGTGGTACATTAAAGATCTTTTCACACTGAGAGATTAATTTCATCCATAAATCAACCGCGAGAACGGCTAAGCAGAGTTCAGTAATCAACTAATCTGACCAAGTGTATGTTTCTCTGCCAATACATTAGTCTCGCAAGCAAACGTTCTCATGGAGAGAGATTTAAAAAAGGTTAATTTTTTCTTTCTTGTTTCCCTGAGCCTTTTACAGAAATAAAACACACTTTCATGAAAGGATTTATTGGAACGGATATAGCAATTGTTGAGCTATTTTTCATCATATTCCTCACCGGAATTGAGACTTTTTCACAACAGAGAAGTGCAGGCGGCTGTCACACACTGGTTCGATCCCAAGCGGAAGACTTCTACGACATAGGAATACAAAATTTGATCCCACGGTATGACAAACGTCTCATTTCCGGTGGAGAATATGTTGAAAAATAGTTCAACAATATCTCTATCTTTTCCCATAAAACTTTCCATGAAATTGTGTTTTACTTTCTGGGAGGGTCTTCGTAATTGCCGGCCAAAATTTGTATAAGCACTTGTTTTGACATCATTAACATGGTGGAAGAAAAAAAATTAACTTTTTATCTGCCTCCATGGGAATGTTTGTCAGTGATGACTAAGAATGAAGATACGATGTTACTTCTCTTCTTACTCAAGAAAAGGAAGCGCAGAAAACTAAGCTCGCCCAATGCTCAACACATTTTCAAATGTTCGGCTTGTAATTGACTCTACTGTATTATACGACTATTTGACGACAAAAAAATGCTTAAATTATAATAAAATGTCGAAGAAATCATTTGATTATATCTTGCACTACATGCAGGCCGATATTGAAGGAACCAACACAAAAATGAGGAAAGTGTGCCACTGGGTGAAAAATCACTGTAGTCGCCCAATGTGAAAGCTCCCATTTGAAACAATACCTCCAGAGAAGTTGCATCGATCGACTGTCTAGTGTGAAACGGCATTGGGTGAAAAGTTTCAAACAAAATGATGCACTGCAAACTTTTTTTTTGAAAAAAAAAAAAAAAAAAAAAAAACGAAACTAATACAATTCTAAAAAAAAAAAAAAATTAAAAATCTACAATATTTCAAAACAACAAATGTAAAAGTACACACCATTGAAGCACGGAAGTCAGGAAGTTAGCATTCCCTTTCTGATTTCGATATTATACTGAATTCTAGACAAGATTAAAGTAAAAAAAAAAAAACGGGTACAGTTTTACTACCTCCCATAACACCGTACAAATCATACTTGTTATCCTACTGACTAGTGTTGATGTACTCGTATACGCGTTAGAAATTAGTTCGCATTTTCTTATCGAGATGTTGATCTTTTATGATAATTTAGACAGAAGTGAAACATGATCAAATCAAGAACCGAGATTCGTGATACGTTCACGATGTGAGTTATCACCAGGGAAAGGATTTATATGTAAATACATATTTACTTATAAAGCTAACATAATTTATATTTTGCATTATCTTTATGTTTCACAATGTGTAGGGTTGAAAAATCCTACTTTTATTTTCCATATTTTTCCATATTTTAGAGTTTAGTACATATTTTCGTTAATTTCCATATATTTTCCATATTTCATATAAAGCAGTCCATATTATATTAGGTTTAACAATAAAACAAAACAAAATTCCATTAACTTTTAAAAATACATTTCAACAATAGAGATTTAAACACATGTTCAGTAATCCCTTTAACATCAGAGTTATTTGAAAATTAGCAGTCCTATCAACAATGGGAAAGTAAGTTACAAAACTGTATTAATTTAATTTAAAATTTTTAACAGACTTCAGTTGTGCAGCTCAACAGTTAAATGCCAGTCAGAGTACACATAGGTTCAGTTTTGTAAATCATACTATAAAGACGGTAAATATGCCAAAAGTACGTCATTCAGTCAATTTAAAATCAAAACTAACAAGTTACATTTCAGAATTTAAAGAAGATGGTTTATCAACTGACAATAAAATATTATTTTGTAATTTGTGTCAGTGTGCAGTATCATCTACACAAAAGTTCCTGGTGCAACAACACATTACAACTAGTAAACATCAGGCCAACAAACAACTAAATTCCAAGCAGAGACAATTGTTTTTAACACAATCAACAACATCGAATGTAAGATCTGAGTTTAACATCGACCTGTGCCGTTCTCTCATCTCTGCTGATATTCCTCTCTACAAACTAAAGAATAAGGTCTTCAGGGAATTCCTTGAAAAATATACTCAACATACAATCCCGGATGAGTCAACACTTAGGAAGACGTATGCTCCATCCATCTACGATGAGACAATACAGAAGATAAGAGATGAAATTAAAGATAGTTCAATTTGGGTTTCCATTGATGAGACTCCCGACAAAGAAGGTAGACTTGTTGGTAATGTAGTTATCGGTTTGTTAAGTGAACAATATTCTGAACGAATTCTTTTACATTGTGATGTTCTAGAAAAGTGCAATAACAAAACTATAGTTAAACTGTTCAACGAAGCTATGGGTATCCTGTGGCCAAAGGGTATTATGTACGATAATGTGTTATTCTTTATTAGCGATGCTGCCCCTTATATGGTCAAAGCTGGACAAGCATTATCTGTTGTATATCCTAAATTGACTCATTTTACTTGTGTGGCGCATGCATTTCATCGTGTGGCAGAAGTGGTCAGAGACAATTTCCCTAAAGTAGATTTGTTGATTTCATCAGTGAAAAAAGTATTTCTCAAAGCTCCCAGTAGAGTTAACGTGTTGAAAGAAATGTACCCTGAAATTCCATTGCCACCAAAGCCAATTTTAACTAGATGGGGTACATGGCTAGAAGCAGTTGAATATTATGCCGAACATATAGACTCTATTAACAATGTTCTCCTTGCATTGGACTCTGAAGATGCAGTCTCAATTGATACTGCGAAAACAGTTACCTGTGACATAAGTGTGAAGAATGACTTAGCTCACATTCAGCATACATTTTCATGCATCATAAAAACGCTCAAAAGTCTCCAAAATAGGCACCTTTCACTATCTGAAAGTTTTGAAATTATAAATAGTACTGTGGAACAACTGAATCGTGGTAGAGGTAAAGTTGCAGATGCAGTAAGAGCTAAGGTGGACACTGTACTTTCAAAAAACCCTGGATATGAAGAACTACAAAAGGTTGTTGCTGTGATGAGTGGTGAATCAACAGTGAAGATTAACTTGGACTTATCCCCAGCAGACATTGTGAAATTGAATTATGTACCAGTTACTTCTTGTGACGTCGAACACTCTTTTAGTCAGTATAAATCTATCCTCAGAGACAATAGAAGAAGATTCACTTTTCAGCACTTGAAAGAAATGTTTGTAACCTATTGTTATGGTAACAGACAATAAAAATTGTGTTTTGTTGAAACTACATTGGAAGATAAGGTACGTCCATTATATTTTTTGTTTAGTTTGATTAAAATGTACCAATATTTAACGTACATAGTCATTTTTTTATAATTTTAAGTCCATATTTAATTCCATATTTTGGTAAAAATCCATATTTAATTCCATATTTTGGTAAAAATAACTACATATATATTTACATATTTCATATATTTTTAGTCCATATAAATCCGTTCCCTGGTTATCACAAATCCATTCTCTCAAAATTTATATTAACTGTCTAAAGTAGGAGGTTTTCCTTTAGGCCGTACTGTTGCATTTCATGCAAATAGAACCTGCGTCACAACCTAACAAAACCTATAGGGAAGTACGTAATGTGACTTACGTCCCGTCGTCAGTAACAACCAACATTATCACGGTAAACTTCATTTACTTCCCTAAGAACAAACATACTTACGGCAGTGAGAGTGGAAAAACATTAATATTATACTGAACATAAACAATGAACAGAAACATTTGCCACTGTAGAGATCGGATTCAGTGCTATAGCGTGGTGGACTGCACATGCAACAGCATTAAGACGACTACGTAATACAATTTTCATACAATTACATGGGTCATTCAATAATTAGTGGCAACATTTGAATTAACAACAAAGAAAACATTTTTGGAGCAGTCACACTGTTGCAGTGCTCAGAAGTAATTTCCTCCACATCTCAGGGAGACGACTGATGCCATTCACAGCGTCTTCTTGTACTAATCTTCGAACAGACTGCTCTACTGCCGCTATAACTACTGTCTGATTCTAGAGTGAACTCCTCTAAGTGGTAATTTCATTTTCGCGAAAAGGTCAAAATTACATGGGCTCATATCTGGGAAGTATGGAAGATGCTCCAGAATTTCCCAGTTCCATCTGGGAAGTAACAGCTATGTCAGAGCGAGCACCATTATGTAGCACAACAGGATGAGAATTCCGGAGATTTGGACGTTTACGGCGCACAGCTGGTCGTAAATAGTGTTCCAGAAAGTACAGTAACTGTAATATGCACCATTCACATGATTTCCCGCAGGAACTGAATGAACGACAAGGACACCATCAAAATCATAAACAACAATGAACATGATTTTAAATGGGTCCTGTTCTTGCCGATACTTTTTTGGCCGTGGGGAATCATTGTGCCGCCACTCATTTGATTGTCTCTTCAATTTTAGTTGATAGCATCGAGCCCAGGTTTCATCTAAAGGTATGATACGTCGAAGAAAACGCTCGCCTTCACGTCCATAGCTTTCTAAGTGCAGTCTCGATGTTTCCATTCTCTGCCACATGTTTTTCCTCTTTAAGATTGTGTGGAACTCACCGAGGCAGATTTTCCTTATATTTAACTTCTTCTCAAGTAGGTAAAGAATCGTACCAGGACCAATTCCAACTTCCCTTGCTAGTTCAATACAAGTCCAACAACGGTGTTCTTCCAGCAGAGCTCTTACAGCGTTCACATGCACATCATCACTTGCCGATAGTGGTCTGCCAGCTCCACGTTTTTGATGAACATCTTCCCTCCCATTGCGAAATGCATGTGCCCACCTAGCCACGGTATGATATGAAGTTTCTCTACCACAAGCTTCCAGTAGTGCTGTATGGCATTGTCGAGCATTCTTACCTCTTGCAATGTGAATTTTAATAAAGCATCTTTGTTCGTATTTGCTAAACATTTTAGAGCATTACAGATAACAGTCTACAAATTAAACTCACTACCAATATCTTATAAATGAGATTATTGCCTTCAAACTCACGATAACACACACCAGATGCTCTTCTTTCTCATTGTTATCAGCTTGCATCATTTACCGCTGATAGCGCCACATACAAACATTGCTGCCACTAATTACTGTATGACCCATGTATAAAATGTTTATTTATCTCCATATAGTTCTTGTCTGGAAAAATCGAACTAATCATCAACAAGGCATTATAAAGAGCATTACTTTATATTTATAGAATTCAATGCCTGTCTTCACATTAACGGAAATTAATTTCCTACTTTCCATATTAATAAAGTATATCAAACACGCGTAGAGAGTTCGCGCACTGAAATTAGATGACAAATCACGTTACTTATCACAGCGGCGTAATACATTTCGCAACAAATGTTTGTTTACCTCAATATTTTTCTTATCTGGAACTAAGTAGCCTATAGAACGAAACGATGCGGTCAGCACCACACTTCGAACACATTTCCTATCTGAGAAAGGCATAATTCAATCATAAGTGAAGTTAAATGGAGTATAGAGCCTTTCTAGAAGTTATACGAGACGATTAACCCCAACTTTACTTAGACTTGAACCCGGTATATTTCACCCTGTAATAAGTCATTTACCCACAGACCAACTCAGCTTTAAAATGATGGAAGCCACAATTAAAACTTCGATCTAAATCGAATTTAACCAAAACATCCTAAACCGTGCATAAAGTGATATGAACATGTGAACAACATTTGTGCATCGGAAAGAATGGACAGAGTGAGGAAGAGGGTCGGAAAAAAGTGCCACACAAGCGCAAGGAACTTAGAATAATGCGGAGTACGATGAGATGGCACAAATTTTAATTACTAGCGCCACCGGGAGGCGAGAGAGAAGAGTTTTCTGCCTCTCTCGACGGGGTGTCTATCGGAGTGTTTACCACACCGCCTGTCCGTTCCCATCATCGACGTCCACACCGCTGCATGCGCGATTATCCCTATAATTTATTTCCCTCCTCCTCCAACTCCACCTCCACGCGAACTTCTTAATGGTGGTAAACGTTTCTTAAGGACTAGCTGCAAACAATATTTCTTCACAACATACAATAATTGAATAAAATACAGCGCCGTGCGGTATCAATGTTAGAAAATACTGAAGTGTTTAGTGCATGTGTTCCTAACAAAAAGTACGAATTCCGCTTCAAGAATGCAACAAAAATATACAGAGTGCGTCACAAACTCTTGCCATTCTGTTCGTGTACATGAGACACAAGTTAGCTTAAGAGTGTATTCTCCTTGTACAGTATTTCATATAAAATTAACGTTATAAAATACACAATGAAACTGTGTACAGTATACGTATATGTATATATGTTTATGTATCTACGTATGTGCGTATGCGTATGTGTGTGTGTAAGCATGCTTGTACACTGCGTGGCAAAAGTCTCTCCGCAGTGAACTCAAGAGTCGCGTGGGAACGCTTAAGTTGGTAGCACTAAGATAAGGCGAGGAAGAGACAGTGCGGGCCTTGACCTAGAGCAGGTAGTAACTGAATAGCATTCTACGTACGTATAGCTGAGTATGGACATTATGCTTGTAAGCGGAATTAGTTTGCTAACGTATCTGAGTGTAACTGAGTGTGCTAGATCATCGCCCTCGCTGCGGAGAGATTTATGCCACGCACTGTATATTTTCCTCAACGAACTGATTGAGTAACATCGTAGTAGGCCACCGGCGTAGCTCAGTCGGCTGATGCGCTTGCCTGCCGATTCAGAGTTGCAGTCGGGCGTGGGTTCAATTCTCGCTTCTGCTGATTACGTAGCTGCGTTTTTTCCGAGATTTTCCCCAACTGTACGGCAAATGTCAGGTAATCTGTTGCGAATCCTCGGCCTCATCTCGCCAAATGCTATCTCACTACCACCAATCTCATCGACGCTAAATAACCTAGTAGTTGATATAGCGTCGTTAAACAACCAAGAATAAAAAACACAGCAGCTTATTTTTTTTTCATGTTTCAAAAGAAAATTAGAAAATTGCACCTCACATTGTTACGTTAATAACCCACATTATTGATTTGCTCAAATATCTTGTTAAAGGGTTTATTATCAAGGTTTGGAGTTTTAACTATGAATATGATCAGAAGTTAAATGAACCTCGATTTCTCACTACAAGATCCGCAGCATTGCATGTATTTTGTCTCTCGTCTCACAGCCTTCCTACGAACGATTACAGATTTCCAACTTCTCTGAGCATGAATGTTTGTTCGTCGAATGTATACTTCTTTACCAATTTAAAGTTGTTTGCTTAAAAAGAGATACAATATATACATAATTATTTAATTAATAACGAAAAAGTAACGAGTAAATTAAGGAAATAAATTGTGAATGAAAAAGAATTACGAACAAAATGGGGAACAAAGGACAATTAAAAATACCGAAGAGAAGAAAATGATAGGCCTATTCAAAAGAAAGTAAAAGAAAGGACATTCGAAAGAAGTAACGAAATGGAAAACAAAAGTACAATCGAAAGAAATAACGAAAGAGAAAATGAAAGGACTACTGAAAGACATAATCAAAGAATAAAAGAAAGTACAAACGAAAGAAATAACAAGACAAAATGAAAAAATACTGAAAGACTCATAGAACAAAAGAAGGTAAAATCGAAATGAAATGAGGAAAGAGAAAATTAAAGGACAGTCTACGGACAGAATCAAAGAATAAAAGAAAAGACAATCGGAAAAAAATAACGAAAAAGAAAATGAAAGTATTATTGAAAGACAGAATTAAAGAATGAAAGAAAGGACAATCGAAAAAAAATATCGAAAGAGAAAATGAAAAGAGTATTGAAAGAATCAAAGAAAAAAATGAAACTGGAAAGAAATGACGAAAGAGAAAATGAAATGAGTCTAAAAACAGAATCAAGGAATAAAAGAAAGGACAATCGAAAGAAGGAGAAATTAAAGGACTACTGAAAGACAAAATCACAGATAGTCGAAACACAGAATGAAAGATAAAATGAAGAATAATCTAAAGAGGAAATGAAGGAACAGTCGAAAGAGACAATCAAATAATAAAAGATAGGACAGTCGAAAGGAACAACAAAAGAGAAAATGAAAGCACTATTGAAAGATAGAACAAAATAATAAAAGAAAGAAAAATCAAAAGGAATAATGAAAAAGAACATGAAAGGATTATTGAAAGACGGAATCACAAAATAAAAAGAGACAATCCCAAGAAATTACGAAAGAGGAAATGAAAGAACTAAAAAACAGAATCAAAGAATAAAATAAAGGACAATTGAAATAAATTATGAATGACAAAAACGAAGGGACACTTAAAAGACAGAACCAAAGATAAAAAGAAGCACAATCTAAAGAATACAAATCTAGCTTTCAGGTAAAGCTCCCTGTGAAGCAGATTTGAATAATTTCAAGTGAAAAACTGTTCCGGAGCCGGGTATCGATCCTGGTACCTTTGACTGAACTCGCCAACGCTCTACCGTCTGAGCTACCCAGGAACTTCACCTGACACCGTCTCAATTTTTCCCTTTATATCCATATACCTCGAGTGGGCTAACAAGACGCCAGAAACTCACATCGAGTGCACACTCTGCAAATCTAGATTTCAGGTAAAGCTCCCTGTGAAGCAGACTTGAATTATTTCAAGGGAAATTGAATTGAATTGAATTTAATTTAATAGTCTGACCCAATATTTTGGGTTTGCCTTGAGACACAGAATAGCTCACAATAAAATTTAAAATGAAAAATTATACGAACACGTTTAAAACAAAAGAGATTAAGACATAGACCCTAAGAAAAAAAATATAACCTAGTACAATTTAAATTGAGTGTACACGATAAAGATGCTGCAGAAATATCGCTACAAAAAATTTTATTATGGTGGTGACGATGCCATCTTGAAGATCTCTTTTCAGCTTGTATTTTTCCCTCCACTTTACAAAGGCTTTCGGAATGGTGCCTCTCGCTCCGAAGAAGAGACCGGTAACTGTGACTTTTTCAATGTTGTATTTGGCTGATAGGTACTCAATCGTGAGCTAGTAGGTTTTCTTTTTTTCTTGGTTCACTTCAGATGGTAGAGTGGCTGATATTTCAAATCTGATCGTAGGATCAATTATTTTGGCTGTCACATTATTCCTATTTATAGCTATGATATCGATCCTATGATTGCTCCCACCATCAACAATATAATGAACTTCCTCGTGAACGTCTAAATTTTTGGATCGAAGTTCATCTGCGATCATAGAACGTATGGTGTTGTGACGTTTTATTCTGAGTACTTCTCCCTGTGGGCAACTCCCAAGCACATGTGGTAAAGTTTCATACTTACTGCAGTGAAAAGAAAGAAAGAGAAAATGAAAGAGCAATCGAAAGATACAAACAAAGAATAAAAGAAAGGGCAATCGCAAATATAATGATGACAAAATTAAATGATTATTGAAAGACAGAATCAAAGAATAAAAGAAAGGGCAATCGAAGGAAATAATCGAAAAGAAGATGGAAGGACTAATGAAAGACAGAATCTAAAGAAATAACGAAAGAGAAATGGAAGGACTATTGAAAGACAGAATAGAAAAAAATAACGAAAGAGAAAATACAAGAATTAATGAAAGACAGAATCAAAGAATAAAAGAAAGGACAATCGAAAGAAATAACCAAAAGAAGATGGGAGGACTAATGAAAGACAGAATCGAAAGAAATAACGAAAGAGAAGATGGAAGGACTATTGAAAGAAATAATCGAAAGAAATAACGAAAGAGAAGATGGAAGGACTATTGAAAGAAAGAATCGAAAGGAATAACGAAAAAGAAAATACAAGGATTAATGAAAGACAAAATCAAAGAATAAAAGAAAGGACAATCGAAGGAAATAACCAAAAAGAAAATGGAAGAACTAATGAAAGACAGAATCGAAAGAAATAACGAAAGAGAAGATGGAAGGACTATTGAAAGACAGAATCGAAAGAAATAACGAAAGAGAAAATACAAGGATTAATGAAAGTCAGAATCAAAGAATAAAAAAAAAGACAATCGAAGAAAATAACCAAAAAGAAGATGGAAGGATTAATGAAAGACAAAATCGAAAGAAATAACGAAAGAGAAAATGGAAGGACTATTGAAAGACAGAATCGAAAGAAATAACGAAAGAGAAAATACAAGGATTAATGAAAGGCAGAACCAAAGAATAAAAGAAAGGACAATCGAAGAAAATAACCAAAAAGAAGATGGAAGGATTATTGAAAGACACAATCGAAAGAAATAACGAAAGAGAAAATACAAGGATTAATGAAAGACAGAATATAAGAATAAAAGAAAGGACAATCAAAGAAAATAACCAAAATGAAGATGGAAGGACTAATGAAAGACAGAATCGAAAGAAATAACGAAAGAGAAGATGTAAGGACTATTGAAAGACAGAATCGAAAGAAATAACGAAAGAGAAAATACAAGGATTAATGAAAGACAGAACCAAAGAATAAAAGGAAGGACAATTGAAGAAAATAACCAAAAAGAAGATGTAAGGACTATTGAAAGACACAATCGAAATAAATAACGAAAGAGAAAATACAAGGATTAATGAAAGACAGAACCAAAGAATAAAAGAAAGGACAATTGAAGAAAATAACCAAAAAGAAGATGGAAGGACTATTGAAAGACAGAATCGAAAGAAATAACGAAAGAGAAAATACAAGAATTAATTAAAGACAGAATCAAAGAATAAAGAAAGGACAATCGAAGGAATTAACGAAAGAGAAAATACAAGAATTAATGGAAGACAAAATCAAAGAATAAAAGGAAGAACAATCGTAAGCAATAACGAAAGAGAAAATGAAAGGATGGTCGAAAAAGAGAATAGATTAGAAATAGGAACCAAAATCAAGAGAGTCAAACAAAAATGAAACGAAGAACGAAAAGAGATAAAACGGTTTAAAAGGAGAACGAAAGAACAGATGGAATAAAAAGAAGGACATGAAAAGCAAGACAAATGAAAGAAAAGAAGGAAGGAGAATTAAAGGAGAAAAGAATGGAAAAGGAAACGTGGAAAACAGATATGAAGACATGAATAGAAAAAAAAACGGGAGAATAATCGAATGAAACAACGATAAACGTACAGGAAGGAAGAAAATAAGAAAGAAATAACGAAAGGAAAAAAGAAAGATAGAAATAATGAAAGAGAGAATCAACGTGAGAAGATGGAAAATAGAAACAAAAGCAGAAAATGAAACAATGACCGTATGGGGGAAGAAAGAAAACGAACGGATAGTATAGAAAAGGGAAGAAAATTAGGAAGGAAAATTAAATGAGAGAAATAAACAATAAAAGGGAATAGAGACAAAGAAATATGATAGTGGAGTACTTATTAAATCATATTGCACGCTGACTAAGTATGTCTGTGTGACGAATTTGTGTTTTAACTGCATGGCACGGGATTCTGATGTAATCAACGTCAAGGATGGGGAAGTAGATGTAAAACTGAACTCGACGGCAATGGCCGCGGGGACGCCGCGCCGGTAACTGGAGCAGGATGCTGTTGCCTCCGACGGACTTCCCAAGCTGCACGGCGCAGTATTTCCGGACACACAACTAACTCCCCTCTAATGAACACCATTCAGAATCTCCCTCCCTCCCCAGCGTTCCGGCCCCGGAGCCAGTACCATCGTCGACGACGCCGACGACGACGACGAGACGAGACGATGACGACAGCTTATATCCATTGGGGATTTCAGTCGCGTTTCACCGGCCACCAAAAGCTTCCCTTTTTAATTAAAAAATCCCCTTCCACAACTGTCACCCGCCCAGCGTTCGTTGTGTAATAGGTCTGCGTACAACTATATACACGGCTTGCTTCAACATTAAAAAAAAAAGAACTAAATTCATTTCCAGTTATAGTAACCACGGATGTTTCGCTTAAATTACGCATATTATGATATTAAGTCTTATCCAGGACATCTATTTTTTATCACGCATGGAGAGAATCTCGCTTCTGCACCCAAGCATATTTTGCACAGACCGTAACTTAAAAGGGTTTAAAAATTACTTTTGTTGAAAGTATCAATTAAATTCAAGCATAAAAGAAACACCGTCATAACCATTTACTTTTAAGAATTGGACGTTCTGGCTAGCTGCGCCTTCATGATACGAATTATGAAATAACATTACACCTTCACAGTCGTGAGGTCATCACAAATTGAGGACAATGCTTAAGACAAACAAAAAATGTCGCGAGAATCGGACTGCCGCATAAGATGTGTGTGAAAACATCAAACGAAACTACATATTTTATTGACAAAATGTTATTGCATTAAATTTTCTATTAACATTTTCAATTTGTGGTAAACCAAACATAATAGTTTCATAACTGAAGTAGGATACATTTATATTGTGACTCTAAGGCATAGATGTCCAATTGCAACTCGTATGAGGTAACCCCTGGCGTAAGCAACCCGCAGCATATATTCTTTAAGGTCGTCTTTCCTATTTTATATGGAAAGTTATTGTCCTTAGCAGAGCATTCTTGACGTGCAATATCTTCTGGTTCTAGAGGCGTTTGGACACCCATGCTCTAAGGCATCTAGTCGTTTTTGGAACACAACATCGATAACAATTATTACTTAGCTTAATTGTATACTAAACGTGCCGAAGTGTAAGAATGATTTCAGCATAAAGACAGTAAAAAAACCGAGGTTTCTTTTCAGATTCGACAATTATGTCATTAGCTCTTACTAATGATGTTGAAATCTCCAAAAATTTTTTTCTGACAACTCGAGTACTTCACTTGTGAGAGGAAGTGTATATGTGAGCTCCAAACCTGTCAGCCACGTGTCTCACTCCGATTTTCGCCGTTCAATTTCAAGGAACATTAGTGAATTTTGTAGGAGAAAAGCCGCAAATGGAACGCAACCTAACAGCAACTATATGAGAGGATGGAATATCACAAGCACGACTAAACAGCAGCACGACAGAATAACCGAAGATGTTAAAGACTTGAGTAGAGCCGTCGCTGTCTTCGCTAGACAAAGGATTCGAGACCTTTATGTTGACTACGCGGTCCCCAACGCCTGTCTTCCGTAACGGCTTTCCCATTGCATTTGTTTCGCTGCATATCTTAAGTATTTGCCCAATAGTTGTCACATAAGATGTCTCATCAAAAAGGGAAACAGATACAATCCGATTGGGAAATAAATCATTGCAGTTCCCTGCAATGAATCGAAAATGACTCTGCAGAAGTTGTAAAGCGCTACAATGTTATAAATCTAACGAACCATAGTTCGATTCCTAATAGGAAAGTGCAGATTTATTTTGCTTCTACTGAAAATGAACTTCTCTCCCTTGTATTATGTTTTTATGTTGCCTTAAACTTTTCGATCCAAACAAAATGAGGATGAAAGGAGTAAAAGAGTCCAAAAAATAAATAATAATAATAATAATAATAATAATAATAATAATAATAATAATAATAAACTAGTACGTAATTCAACATCGATGGAACTGTTGAAAAAGAGTGTTTGACGAGATACAGCCGTTCACCATTCCTTCCAGTGCATCCTTCGGTAGGCAGTTGATACATTAATAATCAGGAAACACAAAAGCTCGGAGAGAGGGGAGGGAAGAACTGTTACATATTGAGAAAAATTGAAATATACTTTTAGTTAAACATTCTTCTCCAAAACACGAAGTAACTTCATACTCAATAACTTAGAGAGCATGACGAAAATTGTTCAGATTGTCAATTAATATAGATAAATACAATATAATATTTGTTACTTATTCAAATGACAAATCAATGTAAAATAATGACTTATATTATATGGTCATTAAGTTTATACACATAAATTACATATTGCAAACGTTTTCGCCCATTCAGGCATCTTCAGGCACAATTATACAATATCTCAATATCAATCTGTATAGTCATTACATTGGTGGTAGATAAACTGTTTAAAATTAATGATGTACAGAATATTATGAAGTTTAAATCATAACACTACGTTGTTTCTAATTTTAATATTATTTTAATTTTATGACCTGTAATATTACATTTTAAATTATGGAGATGTACATCATTAATTTTAAACAGTTTATCTACCACCAATGTAATGACTATACAGATTGATATTGAGATATTGTATAATTGTGCCTGAAGATGCCTGAATGGGCGAAAACGTTTGAAATATGTAATTTATGTGCATAAACTTAATGACCATATAATGTAAGTCATTATTTTACATTGATTTGTCATTTGACTGAGTAACAAATATTATATTGTATTCATACTCAATACCTGACCTCTACAAGCAACGGCCAGGAACTGCGAATATCATTTAGCAGTTCGAGTCCCGGTCAGGTCTGAGATTTTTCACTTATGGCGGACAAGGTCACAGTTGGGATTTTTCTCGGAGTACGTTCGTTTTTTCCCACATTAGGCATCTACATCATTCCGTCACCATTTCTCCGTTTCGTCATCATTTCATAGCATTCTCCGATCACCGACTGGCGACGCACGAAGGGGCTGGCCTCGGGAAGAGGCGGGATGCCTGCTCGAAATCTGGGTATGCAGCGAACCTTAGTGTAATCAGCCGGCGTGGGTTTGGGAATGCGCCTAGCTTGAGAGGTAGCGTAACAGATCGTAACAGGTCGCAGTGCTGGCCACAGTGCCCCCCTCCCGTATATTTCATTACATTCCAAACCCCTTATCTAGGAGCATACTCACACCAGTCGACTACACTAGGGTTCATCGAGCACTAATAGTCCATGTAGGCAACCCAACACAGCTTGAGGCATCCCCTGCGTGCGTCGCAAGCCGATGGTCGAGGAATGCTATGTAATTGGAATGAAGTGGACAGTTTACGAAATTATGTAAGTGTAATGCATAAATTTGATCCGAAAAAATGTAACTTATGTAGCTTTTCGTTCTGGTAAGGAATTTTAAAAACATTTGTTCGGATCAAATTTCTACACATAGACTACTGGGTGTTCATTTCAAAGTGTGTCATGACGTCACTGTTGATGAGTCAGCGATTTGAAGCGAGTTTCAGCTTTTATGTCAGAGAAGTTGCCTATTATTCAAGGCGTTCAATCTGAACTTGAGAACGTGTACGGTATAACTTGAACGTCGTAGAAACAGATGGCGGTCTGTACGGTCTGTGTGCTACCATAACCTCTTTCCAACTGTGTTTTCCGCGGGCAAGTCGTACGCTGGGTATTTGTTATCATCGTTTGCGTACGGCAACATTCCACAACACAAATCAAATGCTCCGTGTCCATGTTGACCGTCGAAGTTAATGCCAACAAATACGTAAATAATCGTCTTAACCCTCTCCCCATATCACGACAGTAATAAAAAACTCACCTCAGTACATGTTTCGAAACAGTTCACATTCCTGCCACTAGCGGCGTCACCGTACATATCAGTAAGTACTCTTCAGAATGAACGCCGTACATTCTAGGCAACTGCTCTGGCACATAGGTAATACACCTCTGCGGAAGTGTAGGAAGATTGAATTCTCTAGGGTCATCGACTAGCCACATGACGGCATACAGCGAGCCATGACACAATTTGAACTGAACATCCAGTATAAAGGGCAAACTAAAATGATTTCAATCATATATTATCATAATTAGAGACAGTCAAAATTCTTGAATGAAAGGGGCTAATATTCTTGGTTAAAAAGGATAAAAATTCTTGAGTGAAAACGAAAATTTTTTGAGTAAACCTGAAATTTTCAACATGTTTTATTAAAATTATTATGTTGCTTAACATAATTGACAATAATATATTCAAAGTTTTACGTTGACAACAATTCTAAGATTTATTTAACATTCAAAGTTGTACGCAGACAGCAGTTCTAAGTTTGTCATTGTAAGGTTTCTTCTTATATTTATTAGCACACACGAGAACTGTAAAAGAAAAAACGTTCACAGTAGAAACTGGAACTCATACAGCTTGGAGTGCTCCGTCCACAAAATCGCTGTAACGACAGCAAACCTTCTGGCACTGAAAGTCCAGGACTATTTTTAACTATGTTCTTCAGTTCACTGTATGCATGTACTGCTACATCAAATGATAGATTCTTTAAGGTTGGCACCTGATCACAGAGAGGTTTCAAACTGCTTTCAGTTGCATAAAACCGTTTACGAACCATTTCAACTCACACCATCTAGCGCCAGCATTCCAAACCTTGTGCATTTTTCAAACAGAACTTCTAAAATTTCCAAATTTAGATCATGTATTTAATTGCTGAAGAATTGCGCCTTTTCGCGAATAACGATAGAAAATATGCTAAATTCGCGAGTCATAGGATTTTTGCGATTTTTCGCGAGTGTTTCGCGAGTTGAAACGTGTAATTATATGATTTTTTTATGTGAACCAAGTTTTAAACTATGTTTATTTGGTATTTAGGTTTTTCGCGATTTCGCGAGTCACGAATTTTGACTGTCTCTAATCATAATACACTGTTTTCTTAAGTTGACTGAGCATATTGGAAATTAAATCGAAGAAGCAAAAACGAACAAAATTGTATTAATTTTTTTAAATATCTCAAAGAAATTAATGGTATTACTTACGGTTCACCTTATATATTGGAAACGGGAGAACCCAAGGAAAAACCCCAACTGCGGTTTTATCCGCCACAAGTGTCACTATGGACTTTACATATTAATTTTTCGTGGAACTCAAATCCGGACGACCTGCGTAACAGAACGATATTTAGTACTGTACCATGGGAGGTGAATCTACGCCGCATCAGAAGATTAATGGCGAAAATTAATGTAGAACTGGTTGAAAGTCGACAAGAAGAACAAGACTGTCCCGCAGAAACCTGTCCCAAATACCGTCTTTATTCGCCAAAAATTCAACTTGGACACACTGAGATTCAGAAACAATATTCTGCAATATTTATGCAATGACGTTTCTTTAAACACTCTTCTTAATAGATCTTAAGACAGGTAAAACTACGCGATTTATATTCTGTCACTTTGCAGACATGCAGTCAATCCTCAAGTTGAGTTCGCGCGTGACTCAGCACTTGAAAAGTCACGGCGTTCGGAGTTGCTCTAATCATGCTACGAGCGTCCACACGTGTCTCTCCGTCATGCTGGGTTGCGGTCCAAGGTCTCTGACATACGAATATCGCCGAAGGAGGAAAGTCTAGGTGACGTCGGAGGCCACACATAGGCAATATTTAAATATCGCAATCTACTCAAATTTTTTAAACAATGGATATAGAGCTCCATAAACATTATCTACCTAATTTTCTTACTGCTCACCTTCTGTCGAAACCGACATCAAGCACTTTTTCTATCCCTCATCACAAAACGTCTTTATATTCATCATCCTGCACTCTAGCTATAAATATCTCGCCTCTGGAATTCGTTACCTAATGACGTCAGGAACTGGCGGACATTATCACAATTCAAAATTAAATTGAAAAATTTGGTCTTATCCCATGGTTTTTAGGTATTGCTAGCAGTGTTGATTTGTGTTTTTACTCAGACTAAAATTGCAAGTTTCTTGTTTATGTTCGTTAATTGACTAGGATATTAATTTATTGTGGTACTTAATCACTTATTCAAAGTTTGCGCGACTGTAACCTGTGTAGGCCTATATTTTTGTATGGCTTTACTTTGTTTATAATGTGATTTTTTATTTCTATTATTGTATTTGTATTTCTGGTTATGTGGAAGAGAAGGTCTGATGGCCTTAACTACATTAGAGCAAATAAATAAAAAAATATTTATCTATCTCGCTACTTAACTCTGTCCACCTACATACCCATCATTCTGTCACTCAAGTGTACAGGCCCAGAAACAAAATTTGGGCCACCTGAGTTTTCCAAGTTCCAGTTATAACGTACTGCGCATGCTCAATAAAATTTAAGTGGCTTAAATTTTGTTTCTGGGTCTGTACATCTTACCTAACAGCCCATACAAACTATCTATCGACACAGCCACTTCTCCACCTAAGTCGTCTATCTAACTCTCTGGCCGTCTTGGTAGCTCAGCTTGCCAAGTGGTGACTTAAGACGACCGCAGGACTGAATTCAAATTCTGGCGATGACGAAGATGTACTATTTTGTGCTAGACAAAGAGAAGATTATAGCGATTTTCTCTCAGATTTCTCCCTTCTTCCCTTGTCATTCCACCAACACTTTCTGCAATCATATCTTCTCCTTTTCAAAAAATAGGGTACCACTTGTGTTTGTACGGCGCCGAATAGGCTGTTCGCCGTAATGAGTGTTACTCGCAGTTTGACCAAAAATTGGTAGATGTCAGTAGTAGTGAATTCTAGATAGAATCCCTCTATAAAATCTAAGAGAAGAATTGAGACAATGGAACCAGACATCGCGTACCTATTGCATCATCCAGTAAGCACGTGCAATGGCTTTGCTTCTAGAAAAATACAAAATAACAGGTTTTTCTTATTTCTCAGTGATACAGTAGATCTAAAAAATAAAAATAATGTATTAGGTATAAAATAAATTGTATAACATAATAAGCCGCCACGAGGGTCCAGTGGCCAAAGCGCTGAACTCACGATCCTGTGGACACGGGTTAGATCTCCGGCGTAACCCCGATTTATAACTTACGTTGGACAAGCCCGCGATCTAAGTAGCATAGGAATTTTCTCCGGGAGCACCGGTTCCCCTGTGGCATCCCAACACATCTCCATCATCTCATCTCACCGTGAGTGTAGAGTAGACCAGCCTCTTACGGCGCACCGAGGGCAATGATTCTGTAGGTAAATTCGTCTACAAACTGGTTTTATATGGGTGAATGACGAACAGCCAACTACACCCTATTAGGTAAAAAAATTACTCAATAATACATATGAGCCGTTCAGAGCAAAAATGGTGTAAGTCAAAATTGGATAATGAGGTTTAAAGTTAAAATTCTGTGAAATACAGCGCAAAGTAGCAATTAATATGTCGTTCTTGCTATCCACTGACTACTAATAGTTTAAGTAAAGTGAATATTAATTGCTACTTTGCGCTGTATTTTACAGAATGTTTACTTCAACCCTCATTACCCATTCTTGACTTACACCACTTCTGCTCTGAACGGCTCATATATTATACATCATAATTATGTATCAAATTTGTTTAATATCTATAGCCTATACAATGTCTACGGTTTTACTTCTCATAGGTGATTTGTTTCTCCATTTTTCAGTCATTCAATGTTATCAGATCATTATATACACCGTAGCCTATCCCGCTTAGAGGGATCGAGAAATAAGTGCTAATTTAAAGTATAAATAATGGTTTTATAACATAACTTTAATTAAACAAAAAACTTTTTATAAAAACTCTCCGAGTTTCGGAGAATGGTCAGTGCAACTCGATGTGTGCGCCTCGAGCTACCCTGAAGACATCCAAAAGATCAACCTTCTGCCAAGTGTTCCATAACATTTGTGGAGTAAATAGCGCAGCTGCATTTATAACGCGTTGTCTCAGTTTTTTCCAAAGTGTCAACTGTATCACGTTGGTACACAATACACGTCATAAAGCCCCCCCAAAAAAGGTCAATGGGCGTCAAGATGGGTGACGTAGGTGGCCAGGCAAGGGTTCTCCTTTTCCGATCAACCTATTGTGAAAGTTTGCATTCAAGAAGCCAAACACTGCTCCAAAGTAATGGGGTGGAGCCCCATGTTGCTGAAAAACCGATCCTGGGAGGAGTTGATCAACAACAAAAGTTCTGCACATGTCAGATACACATTCCTTTAATTGTCGCCTCGATGAAGAAGAATGGTTCAATGACGGAATGTTCTACTGAACGGATTGTTTCCACGGTAAACGTTAGTGCGCATGCGCAGAAAATGCAGCCGTTTTTAAACCATTGGTGCATAAAATTGGACAGTTTCTGCATCTTGTCAGACGTAAATCAAAACAATATCTGATTTTAAATGGTGAGCATTTATTTCTCGATCCCTCTAAGCGAGACACGGTGTATTTTAATTGGAGATGCGATTAAATAAATACTTTACGTTTTATCTTATAGAAATGGACATCATTTTGCTAGTGAAAGAAGGGTTTATTATTTCATTGACCCAATTATCAACAGTAATCTCACTAGAGGTTTTTATTTATCTAGAGAAAATCAAAACTCGAGTGCGATTTAATTGACTATTACACGATTAGAAGAAAGTATATAAAGATTAGAAGTAACAAAGCACTCCAATACAATAAAATATTAATTGGCTTACGAAAATATAACTGTCTTCAAATGTATTATTGTATCATTTCAACATTACGTTACATGGCAGTAGTGTTTTATGATTGTTTTCTTGTTATCAGTTGTGCCAACTATGGAATCTTCATTGAACTCTGTGGAGGTTACTAGTCAAGAAGGCTTTGTTGATTCAGTTTAATTTTCATTAAAGCATTTGCATTCCACTTCAATCATCCGGATCCCAGTAATCAACGTCACTTGACAGATGATTTTCAATAAATCTTAGTATTAAACAATCTCTGATACGTGACTATCCATAATATCATATAGCAGAAGCTATAACAAACATAACCTAAATAATATAAACAAGTGTTAGAAAAGTTTTAATTAGGGATGATGAAATAAACAAGAAACGTTTTAATTAACGATTATGAAATAAAAAATAAACATGAATAATTTTAAAAGAAACAATTATTGAAAGTACAATTTTCAAATTTGAATGTTTTAGTGGTTGGTGGTTCAGTTGATGTTACATTGGACGTGTGCGTAAAAGAAGTGAACTCGTTGATGTACATGGTGTATCCCTCAACTTATTCAGGATTTCCGAATGGTGCTTTTCATATATGACCAGTGATCTTTATTAATTCTTGTTCTTGAATGCCAATGCGAGTCATATTTGAAAGTGCTGTGCATCGACTGGAGTGGTTTGTAATTTTCTGTTTTTTTGACGTCGAGACCAGTGCAGTTTGAAATGTTGGCAAACAAAGAAACAAATGTTAGGGTAGTGATAAAAATAAACAAATGCTAGGGACGCGATAAAATTGTGCGATAAGCAGCCATGATTGGTTGAAAGACGTCCTTTCGTACCGTTTTATTGGTCAAAAGTAGTGTGACGTAGTAAAAGTGTAATAGTCAATATTATTTATGTATGATTAGGTTTATTTGTTAATATATTAGTGGGGGTCATGGTAACTGATTCCAATCAATCAGAAAGAGACCACCCAATGTCTCAACTCTCGTTACAAAGGGACTCTAAAATATAGAAGGCTCATAGGTTTGCGGAGAGCAAGCACCCCTATCCCCAGAATCTCACCACGACTCAGTCGAACCTATGAGGTACGGAAGACCACCACCTGTGGTATGGTATTCGGACTTACCGGATGGAAAGAAATACGTACTGCGGCGGATGACGGAATCGGCTTAGCCGTGCAGCAAAATCAGAACGCATCTCTTTCCATAACGTGTGCATAAAAAGCCTACTTAGACTGAAGTATTTAGTGATGGTTCATGTTCCGCCCGATAAGCACCTATATCTATCTAGGCCTACCTGTCTCCGCTTATCTATCTGTAAGCTGTACCTATCTACCTGTGTGTCTTCTTCCTATCTACCATCAATATATTTATACATAAATCCATCCATCCATCTACTTATCTATATACCTAGCTCTATATAAATAGTTTCATAATCTTAGCAGAGTTAATTCTAAGCTCCTCTTTTGAACTTTTTTCGGCCTGCATTAGATGAATACACGGTGGAACTCACATGCTGTGGAACCTTCACACGAAAGATCTTTAAGGCAACACATGGCATCATACTGACACCTAATAAAACATACGGGCACTAGATGGGATTCGAAATGATGAAAAAGTTTGTAAGTAACGCAAAAGCTGCGCACTTTAACCTTTAAACACAACTTACCACAACCGACTTCATAAGGAATAAATTACGTAAATACATCATTGTGGTTAGCAAGGCCGAGTACATCATTAAATGGCAGTAATACTGAGATAATAATATAGGACTGGCGAAATGATGACAGGCGAAACGGTGTACGGTTATGAAACTCGTCCGCAAGAATTTGACCAAGTAGCCAGGATTTGAACACAGACCTCCGATTGCTAATAACAGGTCAAACACAAATATCTAGTTCTAAAATATACTTACAATATGAGTGAGTGAGTGAGTGAGTGAGTGAGTGAGTGAGTGAGTGAGTGAGTGAGTGAGTGAGTGAGTGAGTGAGTGAGTGAGTGAGTGAGTGAGTGAGTGAGTGAGTGTTGATTATAGGCGAAGACTTTTTAAACATGGCACAAACTATAAACTCGTAATGATATTATCTGTAATTTAACGACGCTTTATCAAGTGCGTGGCTATCTATTGTCGGTCAACTTGGTGATAGGGAGATAGTATTCCACGAGATAAGTTCGAAGATTAGAATTGGAAAAAAGCAAATAGGTAATCACCCAAAACGGAATTCGAATCCACGTCAAAGTGTAGTTCCAGATCACATATAGATTGCTCATTCCTATGTTAAAATCGGTTTGCACTTTGAAGAGAACAACCGCAAGGATCGCCATCCGTCTGCCGTAAACGAACACGAGATGGCAGTACCTATAGTCGCTAATGCAATTCAAATGGGAGTTATGGCGTGACTCCTTATGTAACAACTAGATGGCAACATAGTAAACCTGACAAAAGTTGTTACCGTCAAAACCTACAACGCCGAGAAATCTGGGTGTATACGATCTAGGGTGTAGTCTAACTAGCAAATATTCGCATGAGGGCAGATAAAAAAGTTATTTTTTTTCCTTCCCCATGTTAATAATGTCAAAACAAGTGCTTATACAAATTTTGGCCATTCGAACGCAATTACGAGAGCCATAAAAAAAGTAAATTCCCTGGGGACGTTTACAGAAAGATAAGACAATTTCATGAAAAGATTTATTGGAGCAGATAGGCCTACAGCAACTGTTGAGCTATTTTTCAATATAATTATATTCCCCAACGGAATTGAGACAATTGTGAATTGTATCTGTGTCGTAGAAGTCTGTCGCCTGGGATTGGAATCAGTGTATTTTTATTTTATTTTATTGAATTATTTTACGTTGCTGTATCATCATCTCAGGTTATTTAGCGTCTGAATGAAATGAAGGTGATAATGTCGGTGAAATGAGTCCGGGGTCCAGCACCGAAAGTTACCCAGCATTTGCTCGTATTGGATTGAGGGAAAACCCCGGAAAAAACCTCAACCAGATAACTTGACCCGACCGGAATTCGAACCCGGGCCACCTGGTTTCGCGGCCAGACGCGCTGACCGTTACTCCACAGGTGTGGACGAACCAGTGTATGACAGCCATCTGCACGTCTCTATCGATCCCACGGCATGACAATGTTTCAATTCCGGTGGGTATTATGATGAAAAATAGCTGTATCTGTTCCAATAAATTTTTACAATTAAATTGTGTTTTCTTCCTGTAAACGGCCCAGGAAAAAAATTTTTTTGCGGAACTACGCCGATAAGTATATGACAACAGAATCCGAAGTACTCTACGCAAACGTCACTCACAGAGCCTTTCTTCCAACACGATCTTGCAAGGATCGGAAGCCGGTCCTCTCTGATGAGAGGACGACAAGCTGTATGGCTGGACTACGTCTGGGTCGCAAAACACTTTAAAAACAATTAGAGTTTTAGAACAGCGTTATATATTGGAAGTCGGTAACAGGCAGCAATGTGTCACATTCCCTCCCTTCCTTTTTATGAAGTCGATTAACTGACGTAGCATTAAGCCGCGTCCCGGACATAATCGGCCGTGTGACACTTTGATCACTCGGTCGTCCGCTGTGGTCAGCTCCGCAAGCAAATGGAGTCGTGTGTTGGGTTCTCCCTGATTACATCACAAGTTATTACCGGTCTCTGCGGGGGCTGCCTGACCACCATTAATAACTCTGGCGATACCAGGGAAGTTGCGGACTGGTCCACGCGGCGCGGCGGCCCCTGCAACCTTCGCGCATTCTTTTCAGACCCTCGACAAATTTGAAGGCTTTCATCGAGGATGTTTACGGACTAACACAATCTTTTCTCAATATCCACTTCTTTACGCTTGGAAGAATAAATGGTGTCACTTAGAATGTGTATTTAACGCTATACTAGAGAAAGCCATTAAGAATGTTGAGACTAGTCCAAATGACACTAGAAGGCATATTGGGCACAAATAAGAGTGCTCAGTACTACACATCAAACAATCCAGGACATACAGAGGAGAAAAATCTTATGAAACTCCTGATCACATATAGAGGAAATGTTATAAATATGAAATACGGCTACAAATATGAAAAAAATTTGTATACGACCTGAGACGAGTTGCATTCTAGCGGAAGCCTTCCACGTTACTACGCACAGATACTCTCTTTCGCGGGAATGTATTAGTTTACAGTTAGAAGCTGAACTGTTGAAACATTTATCATTACTGCGTTTTCGAGAAAAGTGAAAATTTTCGCGGTAGGTTCTTTTCTTGAAAATACGTTGATATTCCTCAATCTTAGAAATATTCATGATATATATTCCTAAAGAGAAATAATCTACATTTATAGAAATGCATGTTTAATTGATTTCGTTTTTAAATTATGATATGTTTTGAGATTATGACTTACAACATCAAGGTGTCACAAATATGAAATACTAGTATTAGTCTATAAACGTATTCATAGACATTCTTAGCGCGGGCTTCCGATGGATGATCAGCGAACTAACGTTTTTCGTATTCATAAACCAGTGTTAGATATATGATATGATATGATGTGATATATGCTACGATACGATATATTATATGATATGATATGATGTATGATATGATACCTATATGATATGATATAATATAACATGATATGATATGATATATGATATATGATATGATATATGATATGATATGATATATGATATATGATATGATATGATATGATATGATATGATATGATATGATATGATATGATATGATATGATATGATATGATATGATATGATATGATATATGATATAATATGATATGATACATGATATGATATGATATGATATGATATGATATGATATGATATGATATGATATGATATGATATGATATGATATGATGATATGATATGATATGATATGATATGATATGATATGATATGATATGATATGATATATGATATGATACGATATATGATATGATATATGATGATATGATATATGAATCTTGTACAAGTAACTAGTCGATAGCCGGGGCTAGTTTAGCACGCTCGTAGCGCGGGCTAGCGAAATGTCTTTGAATAGTACTCCTAAGTATTCCACTAGTTTTCCGTTTCGTTACAAGTGTTAGCACCTGTAGGAAGAAAAAAAACCTCACCTTCCAACGAGCTTAGAAAACAGTGGAATGAAAAGGCAATGCAAGAAGCCATAAAACAAGTTCGGGAAAAGACGTGAGAGACGATTCATCTGAATTCAGTATTACGGTTCGGAAAACACCTTCCAATGAAGATGCTGAATGCTTGTTCTGTGTTTTTTTTTAATAAAGGCCATTTTCACTTTGCAATTTTGTTAATATTGTAACTTATTAGGCCTAATAATATTCCATATTTGTACCTTCATTTTATAAAGGAAATATGTTAGATTTTGAGGGAATTATTATTTTTTCCAATCACTTTATAACATCTTACGAACTTCTAAGTCCGGTGTACCACTCACAGGGACATTCATCATTAAACAGGACTATACATGTAGGTTTCAAATGAAAAAAAACAAAATGGTATTCCATATTTGTAACACATCCTCTCTATTAGATTGGCATTCCCATGTTATGGAATGACAATATATAAAAGAGAACACACACCAGGATTTCCACTGCCGAAGATTAATGTTTTGGTAACGAGCGCTAGATGAAAGTACTGCTGCAAGCTATTTATTTTTTTATTTCATTGGATTATTTTACGACCCTGTATCAACATCTAGGTTATTTAGCGTCTGAATGAAATGAAGGTGATAATGCCGGTGAAATGAGTCCGGGATCCAGCACCGAAAGTTACCCAGCATTTGCTCGTATTGGATTGAGGGAAAACCCCCGAAAAAACCTCAACCAGGTAACTTGCCCCGACCAGGATTCGAACCCGGGCCTGACGCGCTGACCGTTACTCCACAGGTGTGGACTGCAAGCTATTACTCCATGAAAATCAATCAGGGCTATGATGTGACTTCTTCTGCAATTGCTAGATGGCAGCATAATGAAATTGATTAAAGTAGTTGTCTTGAAAGTGCATTAGTCTGATCAAACTGTTTTATAGGGCGAAAACATATAATAGGTTAACTTTAGAGGCAACAGTACGGGAAATTATAGACTTTTGGAAATAATAACTCAAGAGTTTCCTTTAACGTGAAAAATTCTATGCTGAAGGAACAATTGGAAGAAAAACTCTGAGCAGATATTTTAGATGAACAGATCTCGTTTCTTCGAATTGATAAGGTACTGCATACCATCACTTTCTGACCAATAATTTGCTAATTTTATTGGAAGATAACACCTTTATTTTTCATCCAGAATTCTATTAAACATTTTCGGATATTTCTGTACTTAATACTCCACCCTTCGCAATTGCGCCAATAAGTTCAATCAGTGATTTGCGACAAGTAGTAACAAATCTGACCCATTAATGCTGAGTTGCAAGAAAACCAACGAACAAATAAGCTATTCTATCGTTAAATAATAAATGTTTAAAATTAGCTCGACACTAAATTATAGAGCGTTGCTTAACATTCATTGAAATGACTGTTAGTTATCGCGCCATTAGCCACTGTATTTCTGTATTTCGATCCAGTCAACGCCGCCAGCTGTAGCAACACAAATTTTACGTGAGATGACACCACGATACTGTTAAATTGAATGTAATGTGTCCAAAACACCTACACATTGATATTCTAAACAGTCTTTAACTACCGCAAAAATCAATATTGTCATATGGTTCTACCAAAAATTAGATCTATGAATCCTAGATTTTAGCCTTGACTGTACTTACGTATGTATTTATGTGTAGTTATTAGAGATGAACAACGATCGAGAAAGCAAGACCAATAGCGCCCGCAAAGCCGAAAACCCGCACGACAATGTTGTATACGTCGTGTTTCGAGACGTCAAGATTGATCACTCCCGAAGTTCCGAACGTCAAGCTTGATCACTCCCGAAGTTCCGAACGTCAAGCAGCCTTGAATCGCCAAGTTGTTTATACCTGACTGAACTTTTATCTACTTTGGCAACTGTTATATATGTATAAACAATCAAGTAGCCTATTTGAAGCATCCTCTCTACTTTTCAGTGTATAATAATCCGTTTCTCAATCTTCATTTAATTACTAGGCCCTTATTAAAAGGTAGGAATTTTACTTTTCATATGTTTAAGATCAAGTGTGCAATCTCAAGTAAAAAGACATTAATGTTATGTTTCATGTTTCTTAGAAATGCAAATTTATTTCAGAATTGCTTTTTTTCTATTTAAGTTATACAACCATAGGTAATATCATATAATCGAACCAGAACATTTTGATAACTAAGATACTGTTCTGTTCTGTCTTTTTGTCTCATATAATGTTATTTATTTCAATGATGTATGTTATTCAAAGTTACGAAATCTTTCCACGCCGACCAAATGCTATTTCGAGAATGATGAGCGAGACTCGAAGCGTACGAGAATGACGAGACGAGACTCGAAAGACAAATGCAACGAGCACAGCGAGCGAGAGCGGCAGTTAGTTTTGTTCATCTCTAGTAGTTATGTATATACAGTATTTATAAATTTCGTCACTAGATGTCCATACTGTCTACACTAACAAGCAAGTAACTAGCCTAATTTTTTAGTGAATGTACAACTTTCATGGATGGTATGCGGAGACTAAGAGGAAGACAGAAAACAGGAAAGATTGAAGAATGTTGGGTTTACGTGAAAGCTCTCCCTTGGGCAAAAAAAAAAAAAAAAAAAAAAAAAAATGAATGAATGAATACAACTTCCATACACAGGTATGACGATGATATAGTCTACTGTAATTCGTTTTATCACTCATGTTCAAATACAAATTTGTATTACAGCAAATAATTAAATACAAAGACTTCAAGTTTTACTTTATATTTTTGGAAGCTAGTACCTTATTTACAGCTTACTAATGAAACTCTGACTTCTTAGAGAACCAAAAGTTAGATTTATAATTCTATAAGTTAGAGCAGTGGTATTCAATCTATGGTATGCGTACACCCAGAGGTACGCGGAGTTGTCTTAAGAGGTATGCATCCCAGTGACTAGGCATGTAAAAATGCTCATACATTCGTTTTATTATACTGGTTGATCATTATTGCAGTTTACATATTTTCTTTTACAACACAAACTCTTGTATTTCCATGTTTTAGTAACTTTTACATAATTTAGACCTACTACTAATTATTACTACTGCATCAATATCCCTTTCAGTTCTTCGGTAAAAATCTTGGCATTCACATGGATAATAATCTCAACTGGGACATGCAAATCACAGAAACCTGCAGAAAAGTATATTCTATTATCCATGTGCTAAAAAGGATAAATGTTCATCTTCCCTCTTCCTTAAAAAAGTCCCTTGTGCAGACGCTTGTATTTCCCTATTCTGAATATGCCGACATTTTACTGACTGACCTTTCCAGCGACAACAAAACGAAACTTCAGCGTGCTCATAATTTGTGTGTAGGTTTTGTAAGCAATATTCGTACATATGATCATATTACTCCATCCCTGGAAACAGTAGGTTGGCTTAAACTAGCTAAGAAAAGAAATTTACATTCACTTCTCCTTCTCTTCGAAATCTTGAACTCTTCTATTCCTTCGTACCTGTCGTCTCGCTTCACTTTCTTCCCACCACAATCTGAACACACGCTCTCGCCATGAAACAATACTAATACCATCCCATCGCATCTCCTCATACTCATCCTCTTTCACAATAGTCCTGCCAAGACTCTGGAATTCGTTACCTGCTAGCATCAGGGACTGTCGAAATAAAATTGAATTCAAACGCAAACTTACTAGGCACTTCGTTAGTAATTGAGACTCGTTCAGACATGGTTTCTTGTAAATAGTCCGTTTAATCTATCACAAAATATCTCAATATATGGTAATTTCATCACTATAGAATTTTATTATTCTAGGTTTAATTTGTAATTCAGTAAATACAAAAATTTTCTTTGTTCCTAACTTCTACGATAAAATGTCTAGCTTTCATTAATCAGGTAATCTTGTCGTACTTTAATTTTTGTTGTAATTGTAATTGTAAATTTAATATTAATTGTAATTTTATTCTTCACATTATAGTTGTAATCCCCTGGTAGAGGGGCAGAGAAGGCCTGATGGCCTTATCTCTACCAGGTGAAATAAATAAATACTACTACTAAATACGTTCTTTCAACAAGCATAAAACTTTCACTCTATTTTAGTCGGTGCGACGATCAGGGGGAAACGTTCTCCCTACAGCATTAAAATTGCATTTTACGATGTGTTCAGTTTTCTCCACTATATGCAGTATATTTATTGTCTGCCGTGTGTGGTGATAGCGTAAAGTGCTACATGTGGTGATAATCATGTGAGGAATATTAACGTTAATCTAAATGTCCAACATATTAATCAGTTAATTCTTCTCTTGGCAACATTATAAGAAAGATAGAATTCCGTTCCCTTACCCACTACAAGACTTCGCATGTATGTGAGTAATTTAATGATCAGAACTGGATGAAAATTAATATTAGCAAATTTGTCTAGTCTCTTATTCTGTACCTTCTTCAAATACCACTTTTTATTGTAGAATGTGAAACAAATTCTATAACCTTTCGGTTTATTTATCTCAAGGTACTATATCACGCAGTGGTCTCAAAGTAACTGGTGTTTCCAGTCCGTATCCTCCATGCAAGGACTCCCAGAGGTGACCATCATATTCAGTGTTACATGTGTAGACCGTACCTACCCGGGGGAGAAGCAGCAGCAAAACTAATTGCGAGATGCTGCTCCTTCATATAAACTGTCTATTTTATCACAACAAACGATGCAAACACGTCATCGTATTCGGCGAAACACATCTTTGACTTCCAATCCACCGACTGTCAAGTCTAATTGTAATTATAAATCTATATTTATTTAATGTCACTTATTGACAGATACAATTCACGGAGGATGTGTCTTATATGATGCCACATGCAATACTCAAACTCTTTTCATCACCAAGAATTAAACTCTGTGATCTGTTTTGTTGTGAAGAGAAATCATCCTTTCCTTTTTGCAAATTACACCAACAATTCTGTATTCTTGGGACTGATATTTAGCATTATTTATAAGATCTGTTCTCAAAACGTGCTCATATCACTTTCTCTTTTATTTTAAGATCATTTAAGAAGAGTAAATTCAGCCACTGGTGTCCGAAAACACTTAAATCTCGATTCTAATTCCGTATAAATTTTGCCAAAGGGGCTTTTGGGTTTACGCACTATGTCCCAGATGTAATGTCACCCAACATTTCAGAGATAAATCAAGGAAAGCAGTGAAATACGGTTACCTATGTATTGGTCTCCGTATCAAAAGCTGGAGAACAACTTAGTAAACTCCGTTGGTCTGCGCATGCGTCAATCTTACAGAGTGACACAATATACTATTCACCTCCTCCTTCATAATTGTTAGTCAATAACGGAAGAAGGCGTTAGGGAATGGTCGGGTAGTATCGGACATCGGGTAATCTCGGACAGTGTGTTTCTTTCATCTACCACCATATGATAGTGCCTGAATGACATGGTTACGTTTCTCTATGCGACATCACAGAAACGTAACCATGTCAATCAGGTACTATTATCGTGTGGTAGATGAAAGGAATTCACTGTCCGATATTACCCGATGTCCGATACTATCCGACTCTCCTCTACTTACGTAGACTTTCAGTGAAGCAGAATATTTTCGCATTTTATATAGGCCTACTTGATAACAACTCAAAAAGTGGTAGTCAGATTCTAATAAGGAAAAAAGCATGTTAAAGATTATTGTTTGCAGATTTTTAAGATGTTTGAGTAACCGCAATATAACAAATGTAAGACTTCTTAATTGAAGTTTATTTTATGTATACTACTGTAGTGTGGGAAAATATGTTCTTGAAGTAGAAAACTCGATCAGCGATAAACTTTTTTTCTTGAAGAGATAAGTGAGTAGTTGCAGTGTATGAAATCGTCTAAATAGATTCTACTTTATGTTGAAAAAATCCATGTTAAATCTAGTCTGCTGTCAAAAAATCTGAAAATTAGAATTTATAAAACAGTTATATTACCGGTTGTTATGAGAGAGAAATAGAGATTAAGGGTGTTTGAGAATAAGGTTCTCAGGAGAATATTTAGGGGTAAGAGGGATGAAGTTACAGGAGAATGGAGAAAGTTACACAGCGCTAAACTGCACGCATTGTATTCTTCACCTGACATAATTAGGAACATTAAATCCAGACGTCTGAGATGGGCAGGGCATGTAGCACGTATGGGCGAATCCAGAAATGCATATAGAGTGTTAGTTGGGAGATCGGAGGGAAAAAGACCTTTGGGGAGGCCGACACGTAGATGGGAGGATAATATTAAAATGGATTTGAGGGAGGTATGATAGTAGAGAGTGGATTAATCTTGCACAGGATAGGGACCGATGGCGGGCTTATGTGAGGGCGGCAATGAGCCTGCGGGTTCCTTAAAAGCCACTTGTAAGTAAGTAAGGCTAAAGCGCAGACGTAAAGGGCCGGATGAGAGGGTGAGGTATTGTATGTAGGTTTAAGCGCGCAGGTAAATAATTTATTATTATTATTATTATTATTATTATTATTATTATTATTATTATCTCCTGGATTCAGCTGGACCCTCCAACGCTTCTTCGGTCTGCCGATGTTTCTCCTTCCTATTGGTGTGTAGTTTAGGATATTTTGTGGTATTCTTTCTGGAGGCATTCTCATCACATGGTCGTACCAACTTCTTCTGTATGTATCTAGAATTGTAGTTATGTTTTGTATTTTTAATATGTTGTGAATGCCCTCGTTTCTTTGGTGATCAAGAAGTGTATAACCTGCCTTAAGAGTCGCATCTCTGCTGCTTCTGGTCTTCTGATCTGCTGTGAGGTGAGTGTCCATGTTTCAGAACCATATAATAGTGTTGGTACGATTAGTGTTTTGTAAAATTTTTAAACAGTCTCAGTTCTAACCTTCTTCAACAGTGTTCTTTTAGTAGTACTATTACTATTTATTAGTAATGCTGCTGTTATTATACACATTATTAATCCATACTTATAAAATACATCATCATCATCATCATCCAATTCAAGCACTAGACCTAGTGATCTGTTGCGATCTCAATGGTCTCATGCCATCTTTTTAATGGTCTTCGAACAGAGCGTTGTCTAGAAGGGCGGTAATGTAGCACTGCCTTTGGCCATCTTTCTGTTGGCATTCTCTCGACATGCTGTTTCCAATTAACTCTATAGATTTGAAGAAAATTTAATATAGGTTGAATGTATTTATAAAATACAAAATTGAATAAGAAGCAAGTAAGGCAATTATTATTTTAAGAAGTAAAAAATACAGAAGCAGGGCGCTCTCAGGTTGCAGGAAAAGATACCTAGGCGACGTCCTGGCACGACTATATCCCTGAATATATCCAACCAGTTCAATGTACTATAAATACGTGGAAGATTTCTCGGTGTAAGACAGCTTGAGCATGAAGTTAACCACTCATCTCTTATTGCAGATGATACAAAAAATACTTACTCTTTTGATCTACATAGCAGCTACGCGAAATAACTTTACCGTTACAATGTTACAATGGGAGGACCAAAGTGACAGAGTTCCCTCAACGGGGGTTGGTAACAAGCGAATAGGGGCGGCAACTCCTGAAATATTGATTAGAGCCATAATAAATTACTCGTATGGAAGTTATTGATTTTATCTGTGAATTTACATATGGCAAGTTGCGTGAATGTCGTCAATATTTATCAGTGTGTATTATATATAAGAGACACAATGTTACCTCACGGCTAAAGCGTACGTAGAATTTCCTCCACGAAGGCCCAGGTTCAAATTTCAAGGAATCCAAATGGTATTTATATTGCATAAAGACAGTGGGGAGATTTTCTCGGAGTGTTTCCGTTTCTCCTGCATATTATAATCAATCCATCGCTCTCTAGAATTCACAGTCGTCTTTATGAACCGTGTAAAAGGCAACAAAAGCTACTGTACTCTCTCACATTTCCATAAGACATCACAGAATTCTTAAAATGAATGTTCCACGCTATAATTACGGAAATTCGCTACAGCTGGACTCGGTGTCTAACAAGCGAAAGCCGCGATCTGGAGACGCATATTTGAATTAAACTCGTATCAAATCGTAGAGTTATAACAACAGATTCCATAAAACTTAGCCTATTGGCGTAGGCATCCAACCATTTTATAAAAAAAGAAATTATGGGGGTGCCTTCGTTAAGTTTCTTGACTACATATTAATTGAAGTTTTATACCAACAGCTATTCAAGCTGAGTAGATAGCGTTACATTAAAATGTATGACGTCCTAGACTCGAAACTCCATTACATGAGCCATTTAGAGCAATAGTGATGCAAGTCAAAATTGGGTAATGAGGTTTAAAGTAAAAATTCTGTAAAATACTACGCACAGTGGCAATTAATATGGCCTTCTTGCTATCCACTGACTACTAATAGTTTAAAGAAATTGAATATTAATTGCGCTGTATTTTACAGAATGTTTACTTTAACTCCCATTACCCATTTTTACTTACACCACTTCTGCTCTCAACGGCTCATATATAAATCGGAATACGGGACAATACAGCATGCAGTGTGAATTAATTTACAAGGAGCAGCAAAACAGCTACTCAAGTGCGTGGCGTATTTTCACAGATTTGTTTGTGACCTTTGCAACTTGTAAGTTCATTCATGAAACTGTATCATAAGCATACGAATATTATATATATATATATATATATATATATACACACACACACACACACACACACACACACACACACACACACACACAGGGTGATCCGTTTGGGTATGGATAAAATAAAAACACCGTAAAACATTTACTACTGAACTTTATTTGTTGAAACTTTGTGCATAAAACCTGAAAGATGGGAGATTCCTCAGAGCTCAACATGACCCCCATTGCGCACCTTGCACAACTCATAACGGTGATGCAATTCAGCCCATGTCCGTTGTAACATAAGAGGGGTGATTTGTTGAAAAGCCTGAGTAATTTTTACTCTTAGATCATCAATGTTCCTGGGTTTCTATGAATAGACAATGTCTTTAACAAAACCCTACACGAAGAAAACAGGAGGGGTTAGATCTGGGAAGCTTGGGGACCAAGCCAAGAGATAACTGCTTCTAGTACAGAGTTTCACCTGCGACCTCCTGAATGTTTTTTTTTTTTAACACAGAACCTGTTTTTACAAATGTTCGATACCACAACATTATGGGATCGTATTTATGTACATTACGCACACCATACTCACGTCGAAATTCCCTTTGAAGTCCTTTGACATTCTCAAATTTAGAATACCAAAGAACACATTGTGCCCGCTGTTGACTTGTAGTAGCCATTTTAATCATTACGATTTTCATTTGTCCTTTCAGATTATGCGTTGTTGATTGTCATAGATGGAAACTCCCATCTTTTAATCATAATATAACCAGCAAGAAATTTTTCCTATCATAATAGCTTTATAATAATAATAATAATGATAATAATAATAATAATAATAACAATAAATTAATATTATCTATACTCAAACGGATCAGACTGTGTATATATAGGCCTATATGTACATATATATAAACATACATGTGTACAATAACAATAAATTGTATACCAATACCTATTTTACACTGATTTGATTTTCTTTTCACTGCGGATGTCAATATTTTCGGAGTAGTCCTTTGAAATTTGTCCGTGGAAGAGAGATGATAGGAAGTCAATTCCTGTCATAATGGCGTTACACTGGTTATGTTGCAACTCTGTACCACTGGAAGAATTGCAGGCCTCGCTTTGTAAAGTTAGGGCTAAAAGGTGTATATACCATCCCCTTTCAAAATAGCTCTACAAGTTTACCTTTAATGCAGAGACCTCGCCTTGCTTGAACTAAGTCCACAGTCGGTGTTTTTGAGTAAAACAATATCTTCACTTCTCGTCATAAACTGTATACCTTCCTCCTATTATTTAGGACACTTCCTTCTACCCGCAATTTGATTCAACTCAAGTGAGTAAGAAATGAGAAGAGTTCTTTAAGTTGACATCACGTGACGTTTTCAGAAAAATAAAGAGTACAGTTCAAATGTTAAATTCGTTAACTTTTTAATTTTAAAGTGTCTATTTTAAAATCCACTAGCTAACCGACGGTATAAATAAATTCATATTGATGGAAAGTTAGGATAGATAAAGGGCTGCCATTTTGTAAACATTATTTTCACTTAAATACATACATAAATTTATAAACATATTTTATAATACATCCTTTCAATCGATAACGCTTTCATCCCTACCTATTCCCTAACTCCGGGATTAGGTCACATGACTGGGCTCGGTTGCCTGGCTTGTCCGACATCCAGTGCGACGAATATTGCCACCCGTTTCTGAATTATTTCAGATTGAGGATAACAAACATACGCCGAGCCCAACTACTCTCTAAACCAGAACTATTCACAACTATTAGCTTAGAAATGCACCCTCCAACATTATTCCCTCAGGATCAATCAGGCCATATTATGTTAGAGTCAGCGTATTAGAGATGAACAACGACCGAGAAAACGAGACTAACAGCGCCCGCAAAGCCGAAAACCCGCACGACAATGTTGTATTACGTCGCGTCCTTGACGTAAAGACTGGTTGTGAGTGTTCCAAGACTCGATATTGTGATCAAGTCCCGAAGTCAGCAGTTGTTTATACCTGACTGAACTTTTATCTACTTTGGCAACTGTTATATATGTATAAACAATCAAGTAGCCTATTTGAAACATCTCTACCTTTCAGTGTATAATAATCCATTTCCCAATCTTTATTTAATTACTAGGTCCTTATTAAAAGACTAGGATATCAGCAGATTAAGAGCAGCTGAAATGAAATAACTGCAGGATACACACTTCTGGACCACAAGAGGAACGAGGATATAGTGCAGGAACTCAACATCCAACCATTAGAAGAAAAAGTTACAGAATACAGAAATAGATGGCTTGAACACATTTTTCGTATGGAAGCTGGCCGGACACCCCAAGAAATGCTAAAATACCACCCTCAAGGACGACGACAACCTGGACGTCCATAGAAACGTCTATTGGATCCTGTATAGCTGGAACCGAAACAGGCCAACAATGGCCTAATTTCATGCCTGGAATATGATGATGATGATGATGATGATGATGATGATGATTAATTTTCTTTTCATATGTTTAAGATCAAGTGTGCAATCTCAAGTAAAGGGATATTGTCATGTTTTATGTTTCTTAGAAATGCAAATTTATTTGAGAATTGTTTTTTTTATTTACATAACCATAGGTAATATCATATAATACAGAGCGTTCGCCTACGGGTGGGGCCAGGAAAGCGGCCTCCTGCGGTGTCGCTTGCGGGAATCGTCTATCCGTAAGCTTCCGCTTTCTATACACTACTCTGTAGAGTTTTAATTTTAAAAGTTTAGCAGCAGTAAAGACTGATGTTTTTGAAACACTAACTTCCTGTGAAAAACATCTTAGAGATTTATTAGGAAAGCGTGTAAATGATGCACTGATTTCATCAGTTTTTTCTCCCGTCAATACTCTTCGTTTTCGCTTAGGAATTGTAGCATTTATCGACCTGTTGTCCTTCATTTGTTAACAAGACGTCTAACAGTTTCTCTACCCTGAATTGGAGCACCCGAATATTTCACTTCAAATTGCCTACGTACCTCTCTACATGACTCTGTTTTCACACATGCATCATACATAAAAACTCTTTGTTCAAGCGTGAATTTTGCGTTTTGCATTGTTAACCAATTTTACACACACGCTGAATATGTATGCAACTGTGTCAAGAAACTGCACTGTACGTGTTAAATACTGCAACATCTGGCTTACAACTGATAACTTGTCGACCTTAATGTCCTTGATTGTCGAGCATGTCTCAACAACTGCGCGCACAAAGCGGCGTATCAGTACATGCCGCTTTCCTGGCCTCACCCGTAGGCGAACGCTCTGTAGAACCACAACATTTTGATAACTAAAATACTGTTCTGTTTTGTCTTTTTATCTCATTTAAATATTCATGTTATTTATTTCAATGATGTATGTTATTCAAAATTACGAAATCTTTCCACGCCGATCAAATGCTATTTCGAGAATGTCGAGCGAGACTCGAAGCGCAGCGAGAATGACGAGCCGAGTTTCGAAAGACAAATGCAGCGAACACAGCAAGCGAGAGCGGCAGTTAGTTTTGTTCATTTCTACAGCGTACAATCAATTGGCTTAGTAGCCTAAATTGAGACATTCTGCCTGCGGTTTCCCGTCTTACGATATGAATTATTATATTATAGAAGAAGAAATATAACTTTAAAGTTAAAATAAGTAACTAAACACGAAAAGAGATTACATACACTGGCCACTGCTACTTTATAAAGGACCGACGTTGAACTTTGTCAAAAAACCGGAACTCATTTTTCTCCGTCAATGAAGGGGCAGTTCACTTCTACGTTTAAAACTTTTCTGCTCATTTTCGTCGTATCATTATTCATATAAAATATCACTAGTACCAACTAGCTAGCTGCTCAAAAATACAAGAGAGTAAAGCGTTAACTAGCACAGACTCATTAATCAGGTTACAAAGTCGACGTGACACAAACGGTTCTCCCTTCCTCCCGCCAAAACCTTCTCTCATCTTTCCAACATGAAATCCTCCCTCAGCACACATTATAAAAAAATCTACTCCATCTCCACAACAACAAGTTTCCAGTTTTCCACTGAAATAACAACATAGGGACCACATACACACAAAAGGTCACGATTCAACCAACCGTATTACTGAAACAACTCGGTAAATTCTCCACCGCTAAATGGCGACGGTCACGTGGAGAAACGACCTATGTGTACTGGGCACATGTACGAATGATAAAGTTGATACAGTTTTTTCGTTATGTAGTAAATATAAAATAAATAGATGCTTAAAAAACTTAGAAGTGTTTAGAAAATACAAAAACAGAGAAAGATGTAAAAAGAAATCAACAACGCAAGATGTTTCAAAAGTAACACACGATTGCAAATAAAACTGAATGAAAGGATTTTCAACAAAGTGCTCAGACACGCCAAACCTTGTATTTAGAAAGGAATATTTTTATGGAAACAAAACACATTTGCGACTATTGTAGTACAAGTTATGATGCCATCGAGAACATTTTTAAATGTCACCATACAGTTTTTTAATATAATCTGAAAATAGTTATTTATGAGACAAGTTCGTAAAGGTTCTCTTTTTGGCACGAGTATCACACAATGTTTTTACTACGATAGCACAAATTTACATTAACTATTTTAAGTTTGAGAGGTTATAAGATCATGATTTCATCCCCATCTAAATTCAGAATTATTAAGAAATAAGTATTCATGGAACGACAGCCTGTTTTATTCACGATCACGATTTCATTGCCGTTTAAACCGCCCATAATCAACAAAGCGGTTAGGGAAATTTGAATGTTACAGCCTGATCCGTTCGGGTATGGATAATATTAATTTATTATTATAAAGCTATTATGATAGCAGGAAAAATTTCTTTCCGGTTATATTATGATTAAAAGATGGGAGTTTCCATCTATGACAATCAACAATGCACAATCTGAAAAAACAAATGAAAATCGTAGATGACTAAAATGGCTACAACAAAACAACAGCGGGCACAATGTGTTCTTTGGTATACTAAATTTGAGAATGTTAAAAGAGTTCAAAGGGAATTTCGAGTTAGTATGGTGTGCATAATGTACCTAAATACGATTCCATAATGTTGCGGTATCGAAAATTTGTAGAAACAGTTTCTGAGTTAAAAAACATGCAGGAGGCCGCAGGCGAAACTCGGTACTAGAAGAAGCTATCTCTTGGCTTGGCCCCCAAACTCCCCAGATCTAACCCTTCGTGACTTATTCGTGTGGGATTTTGTTAAAGATATTGTCTATTCACAGAAACCCAGGAACATTGATGATCTGAGAGTAAAAATTACTTAAGCTTTTCAACAAATCACCCCTCTTATGTTACAACGGACATGGGCTGAATTGCATCACCGTTATGAGTTGTGCAGGGTGCTCAATGGGGGTCATGTTGAGCTCTGAGGAATCTCCCATCTTTCAGTGTTGTATGCACAAAGTTTCAAGAAACAAAGTTCAGTAGTATATGTTTTACGGTGTTTTTATTTTATCCATACCCAAACGGATCACTATGTACTTCTTGTTGCAATGAGTACTAGGCCTACATGTAACTTCAGAATAATGACTAAAATGTAGATATGAATGTTAAAATTGTTGCTTATTTGTGTTACGTGTAGGTAATATTTAAGTAATGAAAGATCGCAGTAATGTATTATGAAGTTTGTACGCTGAATATTACATTTTCTTTGGCAGTGCGTAAAATGAATAGCAGTGTGTAAAGTGATTACTTACTTTTTTACGCAATAGTGTTTTAAAGGCTCACTTTACGCACTGATAAACGTGGATAAAATGGAACTTTACGCACTATATAGAAATAGCGTATTTTTTATGTAATATTTCATTTCTTTTATATAGCAGCACTATGGTTATTGTTACAATGATAACAATTTCATTGTTAATAGATTTTGTTAGTCCCTGTATTATGAAAGCAATTTTATTGATGAAATCAACACAAAGCAAGGTATTTTTAACAGAAAATGAAACAATTGAGATTCTAATGATAGAATTCGATGACAGAAGACGATGAGTAGAATAGCAGCGAAATTCAGAGAATATGTACATGTCAAAGATATAAAAAGATCATTTTTTGTTAAGAACATCTTGTTTGATTTTGATTTCGTCAATAAAACTGCTTCCTTAATATAGGGACTAACAAAAATGTATCAACAATAAAATTATTATCACAGTAACCAAAATCGTAGTGTTTTTGTATAAAACATTTAATATTACATAAAAAATATTCTCTTTCAGGTGATATTAAAAAATTACAGGGTGCCATTTAAAAATGTTCTCGATGACGTCATAACTCGAACAATAATTGCAAAATCATAAAAATACTTTTTCTAAATAGAAGATTTGACGTGTCAGCTTTTTCTCCAAAATCCTCTTATTCAATGTTAATTGTAATTATTCTTCAATTTTGAAAAACTCAGTATATTACCATAATGTTAATATACAGAGTGATTCACGAGGATTTACCGTCCTTTACGGAGCTTATTTCTGAAGACATTTTGAGCAAAAAATGTTATATAAACATAGTTCATATTCTCAATATTTTCAGAGTTACACTAAATTTAAAGTTGTTCGTAAAATACGTTTTTTCTTTAGTTTGAAGGTAAAAGAATAATATAAATAGAGAATGAACCATTCAGAAGCATTTCTTTAATTGGCAAGTATTATGAAGCTAAAAATGTGCTGTGAACTCCTTAGTTGCTTCATACAGACATCTTTTTCTATTTTTAACTAGAAAATTGCATTATTCTTACGCACTTATCACTACAATTATTACAAATCACACCACTTCCACCTACTTAATTATTTGCAGTTCAATTTTGCATCCTAATTTACAGTCTTGGAGAGTTTACAACACATTTTTTTTTAATTTCGCCGTCCGCTTGAGTACACTTGGCCGCACGCTTGTGAACGGCACTCGTCGCTCTACGTAACTGCATACGGATATCTTTGATTTCCGTAGCGCTCGCGCTGGCTGCTGACTGCACGCTGACCAAGATCACGCGTTCACAGCAATGCGTTCCAATAACGAAACGTAACTCTGTAAATATTGAGAATAGGACCTATGTTTATATGACATGTTTTGCTTAGAAGGTCTTCGGAAATAAACTCCGTAAAGGACGGTACATCCTCGTGAATCACTCTGTATTTGAATAGGTGGCGGCCAATCAGCATTGTTGTTAGAGTAACTGGCTACAGACTGGAAGATTCAACCCCAAGTGGTTTTGGCATTTCTTTTATTGGGTTATAGCCCGTCTCGTCCTAGAATCGACCGACTCGTCCCGATGTAATTTTCGGTGCGTTAATGAAATAGTCCAACTCGTCCCCACCCAATTCTCGGCGCGTCAATCCTATAGCCCAACTCGTCTTGGGTGTGTAAGAAGAGGTGAAACCAGGTAAAGACAAAATATTCCCTTTCACTTTGTGCAGACTTGGGACTCCGCAACCATTTTGCAGATTGGTGCGATTAAAAATGTTGTCTTTCATGAGTAAAATAGTGTCGACTATATAAAAAAAATGCCATCAAATAATGAAATTACTTAAAAATAAATAAAAGTCAAATGTTTAAAAGTAAAGAAGGTCTCATTTTAACTGAAATTATGCGACGTTATCCGTACAAATTGAATTCTTATACTTGACCAAGTACTTTTTTGATATTTTTTTTTTTTTTGGCGGATATGAAGTGGATGTTTGAAAAGATAATTTATGCTGTTACCCTTAACATAGGTATTTATCTCCCCTGAAGCCAATAGTCTATGCATATTAAATTTATAATTATTTACCACGAGAATTGTTTTACCCCGCTGGCTCAAGATTTCACTCAGTTACGACATGTAATGAGTAGGTACTGATACAGGAAATGCAGAAACGCAGATATCGGTGTGTACTGTGTGGTTGACGAGTAGGTACTGATACAGGTAACAGAGAAACGCAGAATTGCTTTAACACTAACAATCACACATCGCTATCTTTCGCAGGGTTGTCAATACTCGGTGCATGAGAACTGGTTTACCCCGTGAACATTTCACTCGGTCGTGTATACGAGTAGTTGATGCATGAGAATTGAAATTGAAAATATATTTAAGCTGGAGACGAGACGGGTTCCTGGATTAACGAAACATGTTTCAGCCGGGGACGAGACGGGTTATTTATTTACAGACTGGAGACGAAAGGCGCAATTATGACATGATGCACAAAAATCTGAAAATGTCTCAATAAAACAGAAGATTTCTACTTCCTCGTCTCCCATACGGCACAACAGCTTGTTTTGAATTAGGACTTCCATGTGACTATGATTTAGGACCTCATTTCAAACTTTGCTTTTGCTCCACTCAAAACTTCCACTTTGTTATTTATAACCTTTTTTTGCGCACCATAGTCATACGACGAACTACCACTAATTAACACTATTTTAGTCGGTACTGTAACAACGTATTGATTACCAGGTTCTTTCGCGTAGCTGCAACTGGTGACAATAATATGGTATTTTGGAAGTATGAGACCCAGGATTCACCATGGGTTACCTGACATATACAGGTGAGAGAAAAATCCACATTTCAGTATTTTGAACATAACTGCGAATGACTTTTATATTGACTTTATATGCTATAAATATAGCCTACTCGTATATTTAAATTATGAATTTATAATGGATAAAGATGACATTAGAAAAAATTCTATATGCGGAATTTTTCTCATATAGCAATCCCAATTCTTTATCACTATATTTACCGTCATATTTTTCCATATGCATGGCGAGTTAGAAAAAAATACTAGGCTAATATATAACAAAAATTAAGAAAATTATCAATTTTTTATTTGATGTCGCTCATCAAATAATAATATAATGGATAATAAGAGAAGTTAAATTCCGGCGATTATGGAGCCGTGGGGTAACGACAATATCGGAAACAAAAACATTTAAAGAAAATTCGTCCCACAGTTCACTGAAAATTTCACAGGATATGTTGTTACTTGAACCCCAATTTTTTTAAATGAGAAGCATACAGATTAAGAGAAATAATACAATATAATTTTCTTTCAAACAAAAGTGAAACCTTTTAATGTAATGAAGACAAGGACAGTACATTTTGTTTCAATAACTTATGAATTTTGGATTAAGGTGAACCGGGATAAGAGTAAATTCGGGGCAAGTATAATCCATACCATTAAACACAAAGAGGCGCGTTTGTAAAGTGGCGCCAACTATCGAATGTTCATGCTACTAGAAGTTATTTTACATAATTATTTTAAGTGGAAATATTTTCGCGCCCATAATATAAAATTCTGATTCTATATGTCTTTTGATTCTTTCAATTTGTCTTCAACAAAAGTTCTTAGGAACATAAAGAATGTTTTTATTTAGTTTGTGTGTCATTCTGTCATTTAAATATTTGCAGTGTATTAAATGGCCAAAATATAAAATTCTCATTCTAACTGAATGTAATTTCTTTCATATCCACTTCCAAGACACATTCTGATCTTTGCTGCAAAAAGGTACTAGGTTATACTAGCCCCAGCACTGGGGACTAGAAGTGTAACCTATGAGCCGATAAATATGTTTTGCGTTCGTGGATCTCAACTGAATAACGTAATTTTTCTTCCTTTTCACCACAGTCAGGTAAGGTATTGATGGTCACCTGTTCAAATTTTAGACAAATTTTAATTTCAATTCAGCAAGTTATCAAATGTCAAAGTTGAACTATTAAATCAAATAGAACTAAAATATCATCTATGTATATAATATATTACTCCAATATATTATTGCATTATATTTTGTATTTATTTTATAATTGTAATATTTAATATTTTTTCATTTTATTTTATTTCTGTTTAAAGGGGCTTCTAGTTAACCAACTCTTCTGTGTTTTACCCGATATAATTTCATTGTATTTCTTATATTATTATTTCTTGTATTGTTATTTTGATATTCATCACTTTACTTTTGATTACATATATTTGATTACAGTAGAACTTGGTAATAGAGACCTCGTTTTGTGCGACACCTCGACTATAACGTCAAATATTCTGTGGTCCCAACTAATTCCCTATAAGACATATGCTTTCCTACCTTACTTAATACGACAATCGCATATGCGTCTACCTCGCATATAACATCGTTTTCAACCTCAGTTTGGAATAAGATTTTCTAAGAACCAAAGTATTTTAAGAAAGATTTTGTTGAAATCTGATCCTGACAAATTCTTTACAGTCTCCTTCTGTCATGTAGCCTACCTCTGGAATGCAGGCGGATTCCCCACCCCATTGTAACCTGCCCGAATTCATGCGGTATTAGATCAGTTTCGACAAGAAGTTTTCACTAAGTGCACGCATTTTAACGCAGTATGGCCACTAAAAGAATTGAGTGGCGCTTTAGAAGTCATTAGAATTATGAACATGTTCTATGAAGCTAGGGAAGGGAGCAGTAAAATTGCAACTGAAATTATGAACATACAATGTAGTTTAGCCCTAGAAACTGTGTATTGGGCAAGTAGAAGACAACAGAGTAAAATGACTGATTACTTCACTTCTAAGTTTGGTGAGTACTGAACAAACTGTTTTAATACAGAATATTGTATTTATAATTGTAGGTCTACGTGTATTTTATTATGTTCATTGTAGGCTTAAAAAAGTCAATACATAAATCTAAAATAACTCTAATTAAGTTTGTTATTTTTCATTTTCCACCTCACTAGATTGACAATGTGAATCTCGGTTACTACGACACTCGTTTATAACAACATAATTTTTAAGGTCCCTTGGATGTCGTTATAACCAAGTTCTATTGTACTTAAATTAAACAATTAAATAATTATTTTAGTCTAGGCTTAAACTTGTAATATTACTTTTTAATTATATAATGTAAACTCCACTCCCGGCCATAAGCTTTTGCTTCATCGGGAGTGCCAACCAAAAGTGTACCATTACTATCGTTCAAATAAAATTATTATTAAAAAAAATATGAGTTCCGCTTACTCCTGTTTACCTTAATATTTTATTTCCGATGAATTCGTATAACTCCGAAGTTTAACCAGAGTCGTGTCGATTTTATGCTGCTCTTCCACGGAACTCTACACTTGTGGTACGGGGAACAGTAATTAAAAAGAGTATTCCTGTGGTACAATTTTATTCTCCTCAAAGCAAACATTGGATAATTGAATCAGCCATTAATTCGGATGGGTGAAATGCGATTTTTCGTTTCACTGGTTTACGAAAGGATCACTAGTATTAAATGATTACAATGGAGTTTTTTATCATCCAAATTTAATTTGGAAATATTCAAAAAACAAAATCAACAAACATAAAATTTATGTATTTAATACCATTCTTCATTACAAATACAAACACCCATCAAGTCCATTCCAATTATTGGTTTCCGAAATTTACATATCAGGAATAACATAAATAAATAAGACGTGATCATAATAAATCTGTTCGTGCTCTTTCTGTTCATTTCCGTTTAATTGAGAACCTTAGACACAGCTTGATAAAGTATGGAAAATATTTTATATCAGAAGAAATCTCCAAGTAAATTCTTCCAGTAAGCTTAATGGCTGGTATGCATAAAGCTGAAGTAAATGTTATTGCTAAGGTTTTCGTAAGATATGCTACGGCCTTTATGTATAAAAACCCATAGTAAATTCTTTACTGCGTAGCAGAGAGTTGATCTGGAAGACCGTGTTTAGCCCTAGATCATATATGTAACAGATAGCTCATCCCTATGTTAAAATCGGCAGCACTTTGAAGAGAACAACCGCCAGGATCGCCACCCGTCCGCCGTAAACGAACACGAGATGGCAGTATAGTCGCTAATGCAATTCAAATAGGAATTATGACGTGACTCCTTACGTAACAACTAGATAGCAGCATAGTAAACCTGACAAAAGTTGTTACCGTCAAAGCCTATAAGGCTGAGCTATCTAGGTATATATGATCTAGGGTTTAGCTTATGCTAGAATTTTTAGTTTAAACCACTATTTATATGCATAACAAGAAGTATATTCTTCTACTTCTAAGTGTAAACTAAGAAAAATCGTAGTCTGCCCTGTTTGAGACTTTGGTAGCTGAGCACAAGCATTTGTACGGTTTAATATGGCAGAATTGATGCAAATTCGCGCTAGAAAAACCTACAAGAAAAGATGAAAACAATCAGAACGTGATTATAAGAAATTGTGTGGGTTTTACAAATAAAAAATGTTATAATATCAGTTTTTTTAATGGACTACCGAAATGTTGATTTTGAGATAACTGGAATTCTGTCAGTTGATTTTGTTATTGTTATTTAAAATACTATACTTTTAACGAAATGATTCTATGATGTATTTATAATACATTTAATTTACGTGAAAAAACTCCGTGTGCGTACAATGTTTTAGGTTACGTGTAAATTTAATGACTAACATTTTGGGCCTGCCTGATTTATGTCTGATTTTTACTTTACTTTACTTTTTATGTTATTCATTTTCTTCATAATTTGCTCTTCGTCAATTTTTTTCTTGGTGTAAACTTCCGACTTAACTTTCATAGACTGGATGACATTTTCTTCATCACTTCTTGCGGTAGGAGTTTGCGACTTGTTTAATAATGCTGGGTATTCTTTTAATAGATTAACAAACAGCATTTGTTCTCATTCGCTCTCTTCCACACTTCCCACTTCGTCGTAATTGTAATTGCACTGCTATTTCGCTCACGTATCAAATTCACGAATGGAGTGTAAAAATTCCATTAATTTAAGACAATCAGAGTCATCTAACATGAAATACTGTCGATTTCATATTGTCAGTTTTGTCTTGTCGATGTTGATTCGCAAATAACGAAAATCATAACATCAATAAATTCAGAAATAATCAATGAACGTCAATTTCGTCATTATCAAGTACACCCAATAAATTTACTTTTCCTGAATGTCACTTCCATAATTGTACATTTAATTAAATTTCCATTTTTTCATTACTCCGCTGTTCCTGTTAGTCATGTATAGTTACAATAATTAACACTAGATGGCTCTGATCGTAATTCTAAATTCTAAATAAATATTTTCATTCTTACTTTATGTAGTCTACGTACCAAGTAGACCATGACAGCAAATGAAATATGATACGATGTAAGTAAATCGAATGTCTATCCAATAATAGTAATCATTATTACATTTATTTATTTATTTACTCATTTATTTACTTAATCATTTATTATACTATCGGCGAAATAGTCTCATAAAGTATCATGCAAGGTTTTCATGTACTTCGGATAATTTGAATTCGCGCTAGTGAATTTATAGACTAAATGAGAATTTCTCGTGATATTACCCATGATAATTGAAAATATGTATAAATATAAAAATGAACTAAACCGGTCTCGAAATAAACCTTACCAGTCTTACTTTTGGGCTCTGATCTACCCGCTATTACCTTAGACCAACTGGAGGAAGGTAAGTATATCGTATACATGTAGTCCGACAACACTTTTCTTAATTTAGACACGAAGACTACAAATTATATTGTAATTCTCATAAATGTACTGAACCAGCGCGCAGAGCTGAGTCCCGGGTTCGATTCCCGGTGCCGGAACGAATTTTTCACAAATTAATAGATATTTATAGTATGGCTACTTGTAGCCAATGTTTATTCAATGAGGACGGTGAGGTCTAATAAACTATCCAAGTTTATATCCACATATCACAAAGATTCGATGTGGGAACCAAGTGTAACTCGTCAGATGTCCACGCGGTAATCATTCCTTATCTAGCCATATACCATTCTTCCCAGCATAGGCTACTGCGGTGGCCGCTTCTCGAATCATACCCTAGAGTTCCTCTATATTTTGTGAAAAATGTGTCACATGCACGCAATCCTTGATGTAGTACTATAGGAAGAAGCAGCACGGAGTCAAATCCGGGGACCTTGGAGGCCATTTGGCGAAACATTCATGCCTTTCTCCAGCACGTCAGATTCAGTGTTGACACAAGTTGGCGTTGAGGTAATTACGAACACAGTGATAGAAATGGGCTGGAACGCTGTCCTGCTTGAAAAGGAAATTGTTGGAACCATGCTGCATTCCAGTAATATTTTCTCGGCGAAGAAGAACGGTCCATAAAGTTTACAATGCGCAGTAAACATTCAGACTAGGCGAATCAGATTCATATTCATGATTTCATGAAGGTTCTGGGTACGCCAAATTCGATAGTTATGTCTGTGTGAAATGTCGCTTCGTCACTGAAAACTAAATGGTTCACAAAGTCATTGTCTTCTATCCATTGGGAACAAAACTGGAAACGCTGATGGTCGTCAACTGGTTTTAACTGATGGAAGCTCTAAACCAGAAGTCGTAATCTTTACAAGAACGTCTACTGTGGCGTACAATTAGCCTTCAAGGTACAATTCAAACAAAAATGAGTTTCTGTTTCATATGACATGCTTAGAAGAGTTATGTCATTTGTGGTCTTTGTGTAATAAGTTTAAAAAAAATGTTACTGGACTTTATGTACACGCTGTATACAATTTCGCTACTAATAACTCGGTAACCTTTCAGCGTTGTAGTCGGCCCGGGTAGCTTAGCTGGTATAGCGCTGGTCTTCTATGCCTAAGGTTGCGGGTTCGATTCCGGCCCAGTTCGATGGCATTTAAGTGTGTTTAAATGCGACAGATTCATGTCAGTAGATTTACTGGCATGTAAAAGAACTCCTGCGGGACAAAATTCCGGCACACCGGCGATGCTGATATAACCTCTGCAGTTGCGAGCGTCGTTAAATAAACCGTAATTTTATTTTATTTTTTTTCAGCGTTGTACAATTTCGGTTTTCTACATTTTGTTCCATATCACTCAGTTCCATACGAAACAATATTATCAAAACCGGAGATCCCAAAATGGAAAACATTTCTTCTTGTAAATTAAAGTAGGCCTACTTTTGTAATCCATTACCTTATACATTACAGGCCTAATTTATTTATCCAAGCCGTGATACATTGAGAACTGTAGAAATATCTTTATATGATGCTTGGAGTGAAATGATTAGTTTAATTTTTTCAACTGCTGATTCAAGATTTCCTCAATTTTATCATTACCATTATAATGTATTACTGTTGTTACTTAGCTATACAAGTTATTGTGAAAATAATTCGCTTCTCAATATCTTTGTTCAGATTCTTACAACAACACAGACATTGACAGTTAGTGACATCCCGGAATCATCCTAATTAGCAGACAGCGGATTTTGGGTCCCGATACTGTACGTTAGTTGCAGGGATGTCATTGAAATTACTGCTACGCTCCCTCCTTAAATCAAAGGACGTGACGTCTTTCGCTGTGTAGGGACCGAAAATCCGCCGTCTGCTAATTAGCATGGCACAAAATTACCATCTAAGATAACGTAGCACAAACATAAGGCAAGGAATATACATCAGCCCTGAAGCGAGAAAACAAACTTCAATTTTCTTGCCAGGAAGCGTACACATATTTCGAAACGGAAGACTTAACTTTGAGGTTTGAAAAATACATTAAACGAGCAATTTAAAAAAAATAACTTACTGACATGAAAACTTGTCACTAATCGATGTTGACAAATGTCAACTGGATTGACTTCGGTATGAATTTAAAAAAATAATGACAAACAGAATTATTTATATCCGTGTATACTGTATATCATGTGTAAAGCCAGTACAGAACAATCACAGTAGTAATATATTCAAGGAAATGAAGAAAGTGACGATCAATACAACACTACAAGTCATGGGAATGTGTCAGATACATCACCACATACTGGAATCATTTAATATTTCATAATCGCTAAAGAATACTCATTTAGTCACCCTACATGCATGTAGCCTACAGGAACATGAGGGGCACCAATACATTAAGACAGTGGCGACACGCAAATGTCTGGCGTGTGTGATAAAACCGAGGTTTAAAAATTGTATACGTCAATCATAAGAAAAATCACTTATTTTTACTATAAATAACCATTTGTACAGTACTATATAAAAATAAATTATTCTTGTCAAGGATAGCTGCCAAACATAAAAAAAAATAAAAAGTAAACAGTAAAAAATTCATTAATTAAAATATTGTTGATCTACAATTAAATTAGCTGCTGTTACCGCTCGGTACCCCTTTTTCAAGAGCAAGCAAACCTTTTTGGATTTTTCTCTCTTATCAAGAGTTTATGAGAAGAAGAATCTACGTAGCCTACAGCGTGACCCGAAGAGGTGATTGCAGCTGCAGCCAAAGAGAAAATTTGTGTGTCCAAAGTGTTCCGAAGTAAACAGAAATGTTAGTTTAAACGTCAGTATCCTTCTTCCATTTAAAACAAAATGTTCGATTTCTTTCAATTTCGAAGTGTTCCTAATTTGTGACCCGTACTATTTCAATTTCAATTGACAATAAATTCGTCTGAAGTTTCCAGAAAGCCACTAGAAATAAAAAAAAATACTGTATTTGAATAGACTTATTCTGTAAAGCTGATTCATGGTAACTTTTGTTATATTTATGTACAGTATATTGCGTTACTACCCACAAGCATGGGTAACAACGCCAAGCCGCAGTTTAAGGTAATATATTCCTTAATTCCTTTTTTCTTTGAATTTCTGGCAAACTATCATTTTGTACGTTTGATAAACATGTTTGACTTTAGAATTGTGAGATTATATCTGTCCTTGAAAAATGCCCAAACGTTAACATGGCGTTATTCCCCCAAGGTACCTTACTTCACATCATATCTGCTTTGTGCAATTATCACTTGACCATCCGCAAAAATTAGAGAATGTACCAATCCACCCGAACATCAGATACGAGTAATTAATTTTGAAAGTTATAATACATGTGGAAGAAATTAGGTTTCTAAGAAATAATGCAGGATGTAAAAAAAAAACAAACAAACAAATCGTAAAAGAAATGCAGAATTAGAAATATTTGAGATAAGCGATAGAATAAAGCACTAATAATAATAATAATAATAATAATAATAATAATAATAATAATAATACTTACTTGCTTTTAAGGAACCCGGAGATTCATTGCCGCCCTTACATAAGCCCGCCATTGGTCCCTATCCTTTGCAAGATTAATCCAGTCCCTATCATCATATCCCACCTCCCTCAAATCCATTTTAATATTATCCTCCCACCTACGTCTCGGCCTCCCCAAAAGTCTTTTTCCATCCGGTCTCCCAACTAACACTCTATATGCATTTCTGGATTCGCCCATACGAGCTACATGCCCTGCCCATCTCAAACGCCTGGATTTAATGTTGCTAATAAAGTCAGGTGAAGAATACAATGCGTGCAGTTCTGTGTTGTGTAACTTTCTCCATTCTTCTCTAACTTCATCCCTCTTAGTCCCAAATATTTTCCTAAGAACCTTATTCTCAAACTCCCTTAATATCTGTTCCTCTCTCAAAGTGAGAGTCCAAGAACAACCGGTAATATAACTGTTTTATAAATTCTAACTTTCAGATTTTTTAACAGCACACTAGATGACAAAAGGTTCTCAACCGAATAATTATACGCATTTCCCATATTTATTCTGCGTTTAATTTCCTCCCGACTATCATTTATATTTGTTACTGTTGCTCCAAGATATTTGAATTTTTCCACCTCTTTGAAGGATAAATCTCCAATTTTTATGTTTCCATTTCGTACAATATTCTCGTCACGAGACATAATCATATACTTTGTCTTTTCGGGATTTACTTCCAAACCTATCGTTTTACTTGCTTCAAGTAAAATTTCCGTGTTTTCCCTAATCGCTTGTGGATTTTCTCCTAACATATTCATGTCATCCGCATAGGCAAGAAGCTAATGTAACCCATTCAATTCTAAACCCTGCCTGTTATCCTGAATTATACTAATGACATATTCTAGAGCAAAGTTAAAAAGTAAAGGTGATAGTGCATCTCCTTGCTTTAGCCCGCAGTGAATTGGAAACGCATCTGACAGAAATTGACCTATACGAACTCTGCTGTAAGTTTCATTGAGATACATTTTATTCAATCGAACTAGTTTCTTGGGAATACTAAATTCAATAAGAATATTATATAAAACTTCTCTCTTAATCGAGTCATAATAATAATAATAATAATAATAATAATAATAATAATAATAATAATAATAATGTTATTCAAGTACAAGGAATACAACCGACCAGGCAACCACATCGGTTTATGAATTACAGGCCGATTGACAAGAGGCGCATTAAATGTACCAAAAAAAAAAGATGGACAGAATAGTTAAAGAATGCTACAGGAAAAGCTCCCTAATGCATGAAGGACTGATTTTTTTTATTATTATTATTATTATTATTATTATCATTATTATTATTATTATTATTAACATTTCAAAGACAGACTTCAAAATGTAACAGCGTACGATACAATTTCCTCCGCCACTTGATTCTTCAGAAACTCAATAATAAAAGAGAATATTCCCCTCGAAGGAAACCATGCCAAGGAATATGACTGACCTTCATCGTCCTAGTCTAGATTTCAACCTGCCAACCACAGATCTAATGGCAAGGTTAGCAAAAATTTGGTCATGCAATACGAAGACCAATCATAATGGACAGCATCGAAATTTATTTCGAACTGTGGAAGGAAAGTACTTCCTAAACTTCGTTTTTTGCAGCAACTTCAGAGTTGCGCATTCCTTGTGTGACTCACAGCTCGCATTCCATGTGTTTAAAAGCTCCAAAAAGTGGCTGTGAATTCCAAAACAAGGTACAGCTATTATTGCTGCATCACCCCCAACCGGGAGGAAAAAAGACAGAGAATAGAGAGAGAGGAAAACTAGAGACCGTGTTTCCCAGGATACTCGGGAACAATTTCTGAGATGTGACAAGAGGAATTCCGACCGCCCTTCCAGTAGTGGAGAGGTGTGGAGGAATGTGGCCAGGAATGTGAGCCGAGAGACAGCTTGGCCCCAACCTAACACCACGATCCCTTGTCTTTACAAATGGAACAGTCATCTGCCGCGCTTCTTTCTTCCCCATCCATATATATATTTTTTTTCTTGCCATCTAGAATAAACTGTAACGTCAGTTTTCCACTACGGATGCCACGTCTCAAATCTCAGCCAGTCCGAGTAGAATTTGTGGTAGACAAAGACGGCGTTTAACTTTTCTCGAGTTATGTCCGTTGCTCCTAAGCATGTAGGCCTATTATTTGACAAACAAAATCAAATGAAATAACAAGGTCGCCTATGATATTTGGTCTATGGCTCATTGCTTGTTAAGGAATTGCTGATTTAATAACTTTCCCAACATTGTGAAATTCCTTTGCAGACTGAAAAGTTACATTTGTTCGGATCAAATTTCTACAAATTTAAAGGACAAAAGTAAAATTCGTTTAATAATTTATTACCACAATATCTACACTGCTCTCTTAAATTGACTGAGCATATTGGGAATAAAATCAGTGACTTCCCAAAACACGCTATGAAATACGATGAAAGAGTAATGGAACGGAGAAAAATTCTCTCCGGCACCGGGATTTGAACCCGGGTTTTCAGCTCTACGTGCTGATGCTTTATCCACTAAGCCACACCGGATACCCATCCCGGTGTCGGACAGAATCGTCTCAGTTTAAGTTCCAGCTCTTGGGTTCCCTCTAGTGGCCGCCCTCTGCACTACGTCATAGATGTCTATGAACGTAGGACTGAAGTCCACACATGTGCTGAGGTGCACTCGTTATGAGTGATTAGCCGGGATCCGACGGAATAAGCGCCGTCTTAAATCACACACACACACACACAGATATATATATATATATATATATATATATATATATATATGTATGTATTTATGTATGTATGCGTAAATCACTTCGTCGGATCCCGGCCAACTAGTCACTCACAACGAGTGCACCTCAGCACATGTGTGGACTTCAGTCCTACGTTCATAGACATCTATGACATAGTGCAGAGGGCGGCCACTAGAGGAAACCCAAGAGCTGGAACTTAAACTGAGACGATTCTGTCCGACACTGGGATGGGTATCCGGTGTGGCTTAGTGGATAAAGCATCAGCACGTAGAGCTGAAAACCCGGGTTCAAATCCCGGCGCCGGAGAGAATTTTTCTCCGTTCCATTACTCTTTCATCGTATGATGACGCAGAATATCTGCATGGAAATATCATATGTACTTCGGTACATTAAAGTATATACGCTATGAAGTGTTTCTTATATCTCGAAAAGGAAGCAGAAACGAGCAAAACTGTCAATTTTTTTTCTTTGAAATGTCTCAAAGAATAATAGGCCTACACTGAATTTAATGGCATTACTTACTAGTGTCATGCAATGTTCGAACACGAGAAAGGCAACCAAGACATTAAAAACTTCCGTCTTATTTCATATGAAAAACTAATCGTAAGATCTGTGCTGAAATTCTTAAGCAGTTAAAACATGAGTTTGACCGTACTCGACAAACTTGAACCGAACATAGCGCCTGTAATGCACGACGTTATTACTTATGGTTCACCCTATATATATATTACACTACTAGCCGTACCCGTGCGCTCCGCTGCATCTGTTAGAAATAAATATAAAGTAATTACATAATTAAAATAGGACGTTCGATCCATGTAACATTCGTGTTTGATAGAAGGATAAATCGTTTAATATGCTACTTAATTTAAATTGTATTTAAATAATTAAAATGCGATCATTTTGGTCCAGAGACCACTCATTTGGTGCAATGACAATTCCTTTAACATGTTCCTTAATTGTTATTACATGCAACCATAGTTTAATGAAGATTGACATATGATTTAGTTTTAATGTGTATACTTTATATTACTTGCTATATGTTTCCATTGAATTATGGTAATAACTTGTAATGTTAACCCTTGTTTTCTACGTCTTCAGTCCTATCAAAATTTTGCATAGAATGAAACTTATCGGAAATCATTTTTAAAGAAACTTTTGTTATGTAACATTTTTCACAAAAAGTAATAATAAGCGAGATATTTCGATTTATTTAATTCAGGCCCTTTAAATAATTTTGAATGCCATTATAGCCTAAAATCTAAGTTACAACGAACTTAATTTATATTTCAATTTTCATAGAAATCCGTTCAGACATTATCGCGTGAAAAGGTAACAAACATCCAGACCGACAGACATACCTACTTACTTACTGGCTTTTAAGGAACCCGGAGGTCCATTGCCGCCCTCACATAAGCCCGCCATTGGTCCCTATCCTAAGCAAGACCAATCCAGCCTCTATCATCATATCTCACCTCCTTCAAATCCATTTTAATATTATCTTCCCATCTACGTCTCGGCCTCCCCAAAGGTCTTTTTCCCTCCGGACATACAAACAAAAATTCCAAAAAAGCGATTATCGGTTTCAGGATGGTTAATTATACATGTTAACACCAATTATTTTTGGAAAATCGAAAATTACCAGAAAAATTTTTTCTACAGATTTATTATTAGTATAGATATTATATTATATTATATTATATTATATTATATTATATTATATTATATTATATTATATTATATTATATTATATTATATTATATTATATTGTATTATATTATATTATATTATATTATATTATATTATATTATATTATATTATATTATAATAGATCCGTCGAACCTAAGTTTCGTCTTATGAGTTCTAACTTGTTAGTTCTTCCTTAGACATCTCTCTCTTAACAACAGATTCTGTGAACCCGGGTAATTTTAACAACTAGTTCAACTTAACAGATTTGAGAACGCCGCCGAATTGTACAGTATATTCACACTGTGTTAAATTCGTGAATCGCTGGTGTGTGTAATACGCAACTAAGTTCCTTTGAATTTAGCAGCTCCCTTCACCATCCCCCCGCAACTCAGACCTAAAAGTTTGAGAAGCCGGTGAAACAGCCGTGTGCTGTATATCACATTACTGCATTTTAATTAACGATACTTTCACAGGAAGGCGGCGTAAACCCATAACTACTTTTCTTAAGATTTCTATGAACTATATACAAGTATTGTAACTGCCTTGTGTATAAGAACCAAAACTGCATTTACAATAAATCTTTTCTTCCCCCTTCAGCCTTTTACCATTTCTTTCCTTCTCTCTTTCTTCCACACAGAAGTCGGCAGTATAATAGTCGCAATTAGAGAATCTCGGGATGCCAGCGCGAGATTTTCCTGTAGACATCACATAGAAACCAGAGGCGTAGGGAGGGAGGGAGGGAGTAACACAACCGCCTCAACGACCGATGCCTATGTTACCATGGAGACGGAACAAATTAACGTCTTCTTCTGTTTTGCCCTTTTATCACTGGGAAAAGCAGTAAAAGGGATGGAGGAAAGGTTTAGTATCATTTACTAACATGTCCATATTAATCCGAGCTCGTCGCTACGCTACCGAGAACATTGGCTCCATAATGGATGAAAAAGAGAATAAGAGCAAAAGGGTAGCGCAAGTTGGAGAGACAAATAGACTCGAGGCCAAAATGCCTCTCCAGTCAGCGAGCAGAAAAATGCATGTCAAGGAAAACCAAGCTCTGAGAAAATTGCTGATTTTTCTGTAGTTTTATTCTGAATTTAATTGCTAGACTTGAAAAGAACGTGGGTAATATTTTTCGATAATCATTTCCGGAGTTGTCTGCTAACTAGTACTCAACGCGACTTACAGTTGGCTGAAAGTTCGACAGTTCAAATCTGAAGATATGAGATACATTTAAATTTTCCGTAGGTATACCGTTATAGCTGTGGCTTTCGGTCTCGGAGGCCCAGGTTAAAAATCTTGCAAAATTCAAGCCGGAATTTGAACTGGAAAGCAAATTCTAGCATAGATTTCCTCAGTGTACTACCTCTTCGTCTTTTGCGAATTAACCAACGCCTACACTTCAATATCAACAAAACTTCTGCCACTATTGACTTCAGACCACAAAATTCCTGGAGCAAGGAACGGAGTTACTGAAAGTGACACCAAGACGTGAAATGAAAGAGTGAATCAAACTGTGACAGTGATAACTGTAACGATAGGATAAGAGATGATTGTGGTGATAATGATTCATTCATAGTTATCTGCATTCATAATTTCACTGCAAATCCAGCATTCTCCAATATTTCATATTTTCTGCCTTTCTCTTAGTCTCTACATATGATCCATGTATCTTAATGTTGTCTATTATCCGTTATCTTCTTCTGCCTCGAACTCTTCTCCCGTTCACGAGTCCTTCCAGTGCATCCTTCAGTAGGCAGTTTCTTCTCACCAGGTGACCCAATCAATTTCTTTTTCTCTTCCTGATCAGTTTCAGAATCTGCCATGTTTGCTTTCCGCACACCATTCTCTTTCGCATCTTAAAAGATCTCAGGAGGCCCCAGCGTGAAGATGAGGAGAGTGGATTTGACTAATTAGGCCCTCCGGACCACCGAAATTCACCTCAAGAGTTAAACATTAGTTCTACTCGTAACAGGGTTTTCGATCCGATCAAAGACCGGGAAATCCCAATTAGTTTTTGCCCCTCGTTATATGATGTAATGTACTATTATTATTATTATTATTATTATTATTATTATTATTATCATTATTATTATTATTATTATATTTTTAAACGGTTGCGGTATATTGATACTCATGCTACGGAATGCGCCCTGTAAGACATTCAGAATGATTTAGGAGGAAAAATAAATATTTTTAGGGGGTGGTTTAAAGACTATTCTGAGTAAAAATATTTCAATGTGTTTGCGTACACCAAGCGTTGCAAATGGCAAGAAGAAAAAGACAATCGACTTAATGAATACATTAATTTATTGGTTAGGTATCAATACATTTCAACAGTTCAATGCACTTTTCCGCTCTATAGACATAAGTGTTACTCTTCTGAGGCCATCTTGTCGTTCTTTTATGTTGAGAAGCAATATTCATAATGACAGCGAACAATTCGTCCCTTGTGTTTACTTTCTTTTGTATACTTTGCCTTGCATCCAGCCCCACAGACAAAAACCGGCAGAAGTAAGGTCTGGAGACATTGGTGGCCAATTCACATGACCACTGCGGCCGATTCTCGGCCGATTCTCGTTCAGGGAATGTGAGATTTAGATTATATGTCACCTAACGAATTGGGATTCGATCCGGTGCTTTAGATTGAACTTCGGCGTAGCTCAGTGGTTAGAGCGCTTGGTAAGTAGAACCAAGGACCTGGGTTCGATCCCCGGCGCCGGATCGAATTTTTCTCCTCTAATGTCAATGTTACCATAACAGATCAATTCTGTAGGACCAAAACATTAATCTTTCTGTAAATTCTTCCCCCAACAGTGCATATACTGTGGAAACCCGGCCACTAAGTCACTCAGTTGAGTGCACTTCTTGTATAATGGCAGTTGACTTACTATAACATGTCAACATGTATGTCGAACATGGGGTAAGGCCACAAAGGGAAAAACACTAGAGCAGTGAGATTTGATCCGGTGCTTTGGATTGAACTTTGGCGTAGTTCAGTGGTTAGAGCGCTTGGTACGTACAACCAAGAACCCGGGTTCGATCCCCGGCACCGGAGCAAATTTTTCTCCTCTAATATCAAATGTTTCGTTACATTTGCAATGTGTGTGATAGATATGCTATAAACAAAATCTAAAAAGAACCTTTTAATTACTTTAATAAACACATTACCAACAATGTTTGGTTACATTTGTAATGTGTGTAACAGTTATGGTATGTACCGAAAATAAAGACGTTTCACGCAATCAGAAATATTTTATAAATTCTCTGTCAGTTTTTATTATAGCGGTGAAGGTAATCAGAAGGAGAAAGACAAATATTTGAAGATAGTACCTGAGAAAGTAGAAATAAAAGCGAAGTAATTCCGACCTATTTGAATATAGCTAGTTAACAAACGACACAGTAACTTACTTCAGCAGAACAAACCAGGGCCTTCCCAACATGCAGCCAGAAAAGAGAACACTCCCTGCGAAAACCCTATATAAAGCGAGATTCATATTTATGCAATGACAATAAAACAAACTGGAGTTCATTTAGGGGGAAAATAATAGTTGTGTGTTAAAATTACCTCAAATACGAACACAACTAAAACGTCACTGTAAGTCATTTCCGCTGACCGGATTTTGTTAATTTCGCATCATTCTAAATGTGTCATGGACCACATTCTAAAATTAAGTAAATGGTGCGAAAAACTAGCTGGAATCACGAACGATAAAAAGACCAGCAGATGTACATGATTCACGATGTGAAATCACATAACGCCGTTCTATTGCTGCAATTGGACTGCATCGGATGATGGCGAGAAATTGTTTACAGCGTTCTAAATTAAACTGACGAGCATATTATTATAATCAAATGACATGCTTTTCCTTATGTGTGCCGCAATCCTTCGGGCTCCATGGTAATTTATAGTTACACTTTTTAGTTTTTCAAAAATAGGATAATTAATTGTCTCACCTGCCAATTCAACAACGAAGGTAAATATCCAAGTCGGCCTATCTATGACCGAATTATAATCGAATTGAATATGTATTATATTAGGATTAACTATTATCCTAATAACATTTTGATTAGTTGCATCAAATTGAATTTTATTACATAAATTATCTATAGTAATCTCAGACCTCGAATGACATTTATTAGGACTATTTCGTGAATAAAATGAAAATGTAAATAATATATCCCTAACATTTACTCACAAAATGTTAATAATTATATATTTATGAATACTTAACCTATTCAAAAATTGTGAAGTCGAAATAGATGAATAGGCCTAAAGAAATTGAATGTTATTCAGTAATGCCAATTGAGAAAAGCGAAATACAGGTTTAAAAATGTTAATTACATGTACTGCGTTTTTCTCTTGTTATTATAACAGAAATACGTTTTCATTATCTGCTGAAATCATAACTTAATTTAAACATTTTATCGTATAATTACAAATAACTTGATTAATACATTAATTAAATGAACAATTATTATGAAGGAGTGTGGAAGTAGGATTTCGCACTTTATTTAGTACAATGAATTCATGGTCATTGATTTACGTGGAAACAGTTGATGAAACTGACTAAACGAAAGAACGACCATGCGATAAATTGATAGTGATAAATCGAGCTGCAGAAATTATCGCGATATATGACTGTGTTTGGTTGGAATTCAAAATTTCTTTACACTTCATTAGCCGAAAATGAAATGACGTCATATAAACAAAATAGTCTACAGCAATCTCACTAGAGCTTTTGATTTATCTAGAGGAAATCAAAACTCGAGTGAGACTTAATTGACTATTCCACGATTAGAAAAAAGTATACAAAGGTTAGAAGAAATAAAGTACTCTAATGCAATAAAATATTAATTGACTTACTAAAATATTAAACTGTATTGAAAATTTATTATTGTACCATCTCATCATTACAAATATTCCGCTAGATGGCAGTAGTGTGTTATGATCAGCTGTTCTCTTGTTACCAGTTGTGCCAACTAGACAATCTTCATTGAACTCTATGGACGACTACCAGTCAAGAAGGCATTGTTGATTTAGTTTCATTTTTATTAAAACGGCTGCATTCCACTTGAATTATCAATATAATTATATTAAATAATCTCTGATACGTGATTATCCATAATTTCATACAGAGGAAGCTATTCATTTTTTTATTTAGTGTTCTGCCCGAGGGCAAGTTTTTCACTGCAAACGCAGCTTTCTCCAGTCGTTCCTATTTTCTGCCTTCCTCTTCGTTTCCTCATATTTTTCCATATATATTATCTTATATTTGGGGCTAAGAGGAATGAAGTTACAGGAGAAAGAAAATCACACAATGCAGAACTGCACGCATTATATTCTTCATCTAACATACTTAGGAACATTAAATTCAGATGTCTGAGATTGGCAGGGCATGTAGCAGGTATGGGTGAATCTAGAAATGCATGTAGAGTGTTATTTGGAAGATCTGAGGCAAAAAGACTTTTGGGGGAGGCCGAGACGTAGATGGGAAGATAATATTAAAATGGATTTGAGGGAGGTGGGATATGATGGTAGGTACTGGATTAATCTTGCTTAGAATAGGGATCGATGGCGGGCTTAAGAACCTCCGGGTTCTCTAAAAGCCATTTGTAAGTAAGTAACCTACAGTGTGTGACTGAAAATGTGTCGCCACTGCTTCAACGAGATAGAAACTCTCGCCCACGTTCTTGGATCTTGCCCGCATGGTGAGACATTACGCAATGCCAGGCATCACAAAATCAGGTCCGCAACTCCTCAAGCTCTTCGCGACAAGGGATATACCACCTATGAAGAAATCCATGGTCTATCGGAAACAGGAAGCTGTCGGCGGGTTGATATATTAGCCTTTAACAACACAACAGACTATATAATGGATCCTATTATCCGCCTCGAATTGAATACAACTCAACCGGAAGATGTCAACAATGAGAAGAATCAAATTTACAAACTATTGAAATTATTGTGTTATTAGTGGGTGTTAGAGGCACGATTACAAAAAAAAAATATATATATATATATATAAATTTTTGCAAAGAGTTCAATCTAGAATCCTCTTTGGCCAAGACTGTTTCTTTGGCAGCTCTAAAATATCCAATCTATCTTCTGAGAAATCACATATATAAAGTAAATTAATAACACAACAATAATAATTATTTAATTTAATTTATAAATCTTCTCACCATTCGTGAGCTGTCCGATTACTTCAAGCTCTTTGAGCTGGTATTTTTGGAGGTAATAGGGAATGGTAGGATTGTAGATATTCTTTCTTTCATTATCCACTTCTGCTGGCTGTTCCTCATTCGTTTCGAAACACAAAGTGGGACCAATTATGTATCCAGATCTTGTAGATTCCTTGAAAGCTATTACATCTATGCGCCGTGTACTGCCAGTGACGGGGAGACCATGTACTTCTTCAAAGGTGTTGTAATCGGCATCTTTAAGGGCAGTGGCTCTAATTGATCGTACTTGGTGGTGTCTAGCGTTTCGCAGAGCTTCGCCGTGCGGACAGGATACGTATTTACTAATACTAATACTAATATTTGGTATACTTTGTCCTTCAGGGCAACCCCTATTTTAGGGGAAGTTTGTTTACATACATTTTATCACTTGGCCTAGTATAACTTATACTAGTGGCTTGTGCAGCAAATGCTGCAAACTAAGTTCATCAGATGTTCAAATGAAAATTTTTCAGATTTATTTTCAATTAATACCAGACATTTTGGTTTCGTAATAATGAAACATACTCCCTCTGAATGGTTTTTTAATGCCAAGTATTTTTTCTTGAACCTATCCACTTTCAGTTTTTGAGTTTCAACGCGAAATGCAAGTAACAATGTCAGGACGATCAGTGGGTTTTTCATGTGGGAGTAAAACAATAGCTATTTCAGGTCATTGTGTATTCTAGGTGAAAGTTAAAAGAAGACAGGTTTGCTATGTTTTCGAACAATAGACATAGCATCTTGGCATTGCTGCTGATGTAGAGGGTAACCTCATTTTATCCTGCTAAGAGATCTTGCTGAAATGATCAGGAGACTACATAATTTTGTAGGCTTCTTATTTTATCTGTAACTAATACCTTTTGATCTTTCCTTAGGAACTGTAATTTTTGCGCTCTCTCGAGCCAATACAGAAGAGAATGACGCATATCTACACCACACCGCCATTAAGTACCGGTATATGAAAAAGAACCAACCCCACTTGATTAATAACTATGAAAATATTTGATTTTTAATAACAATATTAGGGCCTATTATCTTATGTACGTTTTGTAGTTTTATAAACAGTACATATATATAGCCGCCACTCAGTAAATTATAGATATGAAGATCTAATTTAAGATATTCTCTACATCTACTTACATAACCCCAAAACGTTTCACTTTCATATCATCAAATAGCATTAATATGTAAAATTAATGAAAAATAGTCATATCAATATTAAGTAACTATCAAATCAGTACAAAGTACCATAATACCAATTTGCCGCTGCCCCTATAAGGAAGCGCGTTCATAATGGCATCAAACCACCTCAAGTTTAGTAGATTTTAATATCCAATACACAGCTGTACTCACAAAATTACACACCGCAGAATCAGACCTGTAAATTATTTTTAGTAAGTCCAGTAAGTCTTGAAGTTTTTAATAACCAATTGAATTTCAGCTCTAAATACCGGTATGTCACCAATCCTGCAGGTCATGGCCTTCGTGTAATAGCCTATTGTTTATTGTAGTTTGTGTTTTCTTTTATACTGAAACACAATTAATTAGCTCTCAAAACTGACGAAAGATGGATTTTGGAAAATAGGAAAATTATGTAGGAAAACTAAGCTTCATTGAAAGTTACCATTTTTCTGAAAATCCTTGGATGTCAAGCTTCAAAATGACGGGTCATTCATTAAAATCCGTTCAGCCGTTTTCCCGAAATTTCCATTACCAGTTCAAACTAATATATATATATATATATATATATATATATATATATACAGTCTTACTAATAAACCGTGTATACTTTTTATACGAGACTTATGCAGAGTTGAGACAGAAAACGTTACTAATAAACCGTGAATAAGCTATGGACGTATAAACAGTCTGTAACTATACAATGGGAATTGCTTTGCAGTAGTTATATACACGAAACCCCTTGTTTAAGCGTTGTATATAGGGAAAAAATGGCCGCCCCTCTAACAGCTGTTCGTATCGACTGTCATTTTATGATGATGGTTACCTTGTAAGCACAGAAGAACAAACCAAAGATCATAGAAATATTAGAATAATATTGGTGTAGCTTGTACTCTTTGACCAAAATGTAGTGTGGTAATCGATTAGAGCCAGTTGTACTATCGATATTTAACACGCCACAATAGAGCGCTCTACCGGATGCAATAGAGAACCTCAGATATTCTATTACCTTTCGTAACGAAGTAATGACGAAACTATGACGTAGCTGTGTAACAGTTATACTGTTATACAAGACTATGTAGTGATTATTAGTAAGGAATTTACACACGGCTTATAAACGAGCTACTCACTGTATAAGTATAAGACAGTTAAACGTCTGTAAATATAGTTTTTATTAGTAAGACCGATAGATTTTAAACTCTTCAGTTATGATGAAAAAATGAGAAAGAATAGGAAAGAGAGAAAGGATATGAAGAAGATAAAGAGAAATAGAAAGAGTCGGGAGGAGAGAGAGGATGAGAAAGATGGGGTAGAAGGACGAGAGAGAGACGGAGAAGTGGAAGGAAGAGATACTGGTGATGGTGACGATAAATTATATGTATGTATGTATGTATGTATATATATATATATTTTTTTTTTTTTTTTTTCCTAGGAGACGTTAGTGTGTATTTTTACACAGCAGACTAATAACGAATTACCATTGTAATTCATGGTGGCGGAAACTTGAGGTTCAAAACGGCAGGAAGGTGGATTTCCATTAATTAATATATGAGAGGAACGGAGGGAGAGCAGTTACTGTAATTGCAGCACGAAGAGCGCGGGCTCATCGCCACACAAGGGACTGTTGGGAGATGATGACAAGAAGGCGGAACACTTTGATGTGCATCTCAGCGGGACGGCGGCAGAGACCCGACGCGACCCGAGGAACCCCCTGCCGATTGATCGCAACTCGCCAAACTATTGATGAATTAGTTCCCATCTCCGGGCGCCTGTTGCCACTACTACACAGGTAAGATACATGAGCACCCCGGGGAACCCCCCCTCCACCCCTCTCAATCCAATTTCGAATTAATTTACAACCAACCTTGTGGATTACTTTGATGATGATGCTACAGATTTCAAGGTAACAGCTTATAAATGGAAACAACAAAACAAGTAATATCTTTAATCTAGCTCCCATCATTACCAAAACATTTCTAGATGAAGTGTTCAGATCAAATTAAAAACTCGCTCTACCTGGAACCACACAATAAATGGATTTTACGGCCAACAAAACCGCGGATTTATCCGTTTTATTACGCGACTGTAATGCGGGCGAACAATGGTGCACTGAATCTATACGTGTTCGCGGCGTGTTCCTCAATTAGCAGCGGATTTCGATTAAACTTGATATTAACCAGCAACCTTACGACAGCTTTTGGAGTAGTTTATTAATACTGGGATGGAGCATGAGTTTCATACCAGATATTCTGAAGATATTTATACAGTAACTATATCACGTGAAAGGAAACTTGTTACTTTCCTTTTCTGGTATAAATGCCTGAGGGAAGAGCAACAAAAATACCAACATTTTTTTCCCTCGTGGGCGATTTTCATTAAATATTGTAAATTTTGTAAAAAATAGATTTTTAATTTTTCAGAACATCAATTGTATTTTTACGAAGTTTTCTTCAAAATACTGTAGAATAATTCGACTCACAGTAAAACACATGCGGTCGTAATTTGTCCATAAAAAGTACAGAGTTCAAAAATAAATTCAGAGCGACTGGATCTCCTTGCTATAATCAATGTAATAAAATCATTTTTACACCGTCGTGTTTTTTTTTTTTTTTTTTGGTTGTATTTACAGCTATTGTTGTTAGGCCTTGAAGGTTAGGATTTCTTTTTTCTTTTTTTCTTTTTTTTTTTTTTTTACTACTAGGTTATTTAGCGTCGATGAGACTGGTGATAGTGAGATGGTATTTGGAGAGACGAGGCCGAGGATTCGCCATAGATTACCTGGCATTCACCTTACGGTTGGGGAAAACCTCAGGAAAAACCCAACCAGATAATCAGCCCAAGCGGGGATCGAACCCGCGCCCGAGCGTAACTTCAGACCGGCAGGCAAGCGCCTTAACCCACTGAGCCACACCGGTGGCTTAGAATTCCTACACAGAAACTTGTTGCTAGGGAAACCATTCTTCATAACATAAAACTATACTGAAATATAACCCATTACAATGCACTTATTGTTACTTAGTTACCATTACAGTATAGTTTTTAGTTTGGAATAATATTACTCCAAATTTTCAATGCAAAATGTAATTATAATATTTGCAGTTTTAAAAATATGATTGCGCAAAAAATGTTGTACAGTACACGTTTATGAGGTGCATTTCAAAATCTCGGAAATTGAAAAAGTCTTCCTCGATTTTGTAAAAAGCACTTCCCAAACATTTGATGGGTTCACAACCAGAGTGGACCAAGTCCTTCTGGAATACTTTTGAGAAATTGAGTCTTAAAGTTCCTCGCTCACGCTTAGCAACCTTTATCTTCTATAGAAAATGCTGCACTCTATGGAGTAACAAATATGTTATGGACTTGGTTTGTTATCGCAATGAATAAATCTAAGTTTTCTTCATCCGAGATTCTATTAATCCACAAACTGACCAATGGTGGACTTGGTCCACTCTGGTTGTGAGCCCCTCGTATCATAATATACTATTTCAACATAATGCCTCGATAAAAGGTAAGATCAACATAACGTTTTCTTAACACCTCTTACAGGTGCATTATTTAGTATTTAATATTTAGTATTTATTGCTACATAAAAACAAAATAAATACATATTATGGACGTAGCGCAGTCGCGTTTGAGCAAGCTCGTGTTCGAGGGCGGTTCCTATAAACAACTAAACTTATTTTGTACTAAATGGAACATAACAAAGATTTAATAAAATTACAAAACCAATACAATTATTACAAAACATGGATAATTACGAAGATAAAAGTAGAGAATCAAGTCAAGAACAGAATATAAGTTGAAATAAAACAAATAGTAGCTACCAATGAATTCAAGAAAAAGAAAAAAGTAAAAAAGGACGTGAATACTAAATAATTTGTTGAATTTTTTTCTTAAGTTTATTAAACTCAAAGTAACCTACGTCAGGATTTTTTTTATCAAAATAGAGTTGTATGACACTGGCTCGTAATTCTGGCTATGACTTATTCCAGTGGTTGTAGGCGTGTAACATTTATATTCAGTTAAAGGACATGTCAAATTTCTTTTGGTAAGATAAACATGTTGTTCTTATTTATATTTAAGGCGATTTTTATGATAATATTTAATTATGTACATTTATATAGGCCTATTTGTTCAATTTGGAAAACATTAAAATAGGAACAAATCAAATTTGTTGAATAATCAATTGACGTGTTTAAGCAAATATTAATTATCCGCTTTTGAAGCAATACGAGCGGAGAAAGTGTAAATTTTGGTGCTCCTCCCCATCCGATTACACCATATTGGATAACAGATTGAACCAAACCCAAATAAACTAATCGCAGAATATTTGTAGGGATGTAAGAGCGAAGAATTACAAATTTATAAGTTCTTTTACGAAGTCTGTTATGTAAAAAAGAAATATGTTTATTTGTACGGTACTGTAGCCTAAATCACTGCCATTCACCGTCGGTTTGTTTTCCTGCCGTGCGGAAGAGCCGCCGGCTCTCCCCACTGTACACGCGCAAAGACCGGTTATAGTGCCAGTAAGTTGTATATCGTCGTTTTTCCTGCAATAACTCCTATGTGCAAAATATAAAAATTTTCAGGAGGAGGAAAAAACACATTTATTCATCCTATGGCAGCCGTACATAGCAGACTGTGAATTCTTACATTTTCGAAACAAAGAAATATAATTACATATAGGAGATTTTATTATTTGCTGTATCACTATTTAAGTTATTTAATAGAGCAAAAATCTGAAAATCGATAAATATGGCACATAGGAGTTATTGCAGGAACAACGACGAGATGTCAAGCACTGTACAAGGCATTTGCAGTTATTCACAGCACAAGAAGCTTTTCATTACTAGGAAATAATGCACTTAATTTCTTTTACGTCTTGAAAATTGAACACATGTTTTTTATCTTATGTCAATTCGTACTGCTTAACGAATATTGTAAATTCTTTCAATTATTACAACTTTAATGTAAGTTCTAAACATACAGTACCTATAATATTTATTACAGTTGTTATTGCAAACACATTATAAATATTATAAAATGAGTAAATACACTGCCCGACTTAACGAAAACAGTTCATTATACCAACCTTTTCATTAATCGTATTTTTTGTAAATCAAAATTATTCTGATATAAAGCATTTTGTTTCACCCTTTTTTTCTTCTTATTTAGGTAAGTCTTCCTTCTGGTTACTTATATATTTTTACAAATTGAATATTGTTAAAGTGATTTTTGAATGAAGGACAATTACAAAAAAAAAAAAAAAAACATAAAAGTAAGTAAGTGTTCGCGTAGGCTTCAGCGGTTGGTGTACATGGTGTGTACACCATACCATAAAAGTAGGTAATACACAACGACTTCAAGAAACAATAAGAAAAAATTGCTCTCATGGGAAAAGTTTCTCTAAGCTGAAATTTCCATAATTCAGATAAATACTGAAACATATTACTGTAACAATACACCTTATTCAATTTAGCATATTGAAGATGGATACTAGAGTTGAACAACGATCGAGGAAGTAAGACTAACAGTGCCCGCAAAGTCGAAAATCCGCATAACAATGTTGTATATGTCGCATCGTTGACGTAAAGACTGCTTGTGAATGTTCCAAGACATCGAGAGTTGATCACTCCCGAAGTCCCGAACGTCAAGCAGCCTTGAATCGCCACAGTTGTTTATACCAGACTGAACTTTTATCTACTATGGCAACTGCTATATATATATACAATCAAGTAGCCTATTTGAAACATCATCTCTACCTTTCAGTGCATATTAATAATCCGTTACCCAATCTTTATTTAATTGCTAGGCCCTTATTAAAAGGCTATGAATTTTATTTTCGTATGTTTGAGATCAAGTGTATAATCTCAAGTAAATATATATATATATATATATATATATATATATATATATATATATATATATATTAACGTAACGTTTTATCTTTCTCAGAAATGAAAATTTATTTGAGAATTGTTTTTTTTTTCTATTTATATAACCATAGGTAATATCATATAAGAGAACCAGAACATTTTGATAACTAAGATACTGATCTGTTTTATCTTTTTTTCTCACTTAAACATTTATAACGTTATTTATTTCAATTATGTAGCCTATGTTATTCAAAGTTACGAAATCTTTCCAATGCCATTTCGAGAATGATGAGCGAGACTCGAAGCGCACGATAGTTACGAGACGAGACTCGAAAGACAAATGCAACGAACACAGCGAGCGAGAGCGTCAGTTAGTTTTGTTCATCTCTAATGGATACAAAGAATAGCCTGTAAACAACACAAAGCTAGGGTAGTCAAACTATTAAACAAATTCATTATCCAAAATCCAACTACGAAAAAATCTTCGAAAAGATGACATGATACAGAGAGTCGGGTGTTGTGTGTATAAAAGCGTGAAATAACGTTTGCGCGTAATGTCAAACTACTCGGAATCTCAAAAATATATACTAACATCCTCGGAACAATAGAATTAAAGTGCTTATGTGATGCCATGACTAATAGCTTTACTTACCTGAAAGGAAATCCTTTTATGACATTATACGCTACATTGGACGTGATGGCGAAGAGATCAAGAATAGTGCTGAGAAAACTGATGCCCTCGGCGGTTTTATTATTGAGTATCTTGGTGATCTGAGGCACTTTTACTGCAAAAGAAAGACAAAAATCATTAAGCTTATCACAAATAAAACTGATTAGCTTCTAATTCTTATCACTTGGCTATTATCATTGGCTTTTCTTAACTGTTCTAGTCTTAATTGATATCCATATTCAATTTCTTTATTTCCCACTAATAAATAGGAGGGTTCGCTATCTATAGACCGAATCAGCTTACTTATGCAATACCTAAAGGGTGAAACCTAACCATTTTTCCCCTATTACTAAATATGCTAGTGCAGTGGTTCCCAACTTTTTCGATAGCGGATCCCTTTCGACTTTCGACTCAAAAAAAGATTCACGGATCCTCAGATTAATTAAATTAAATTATAATTAATTAATTAATTTAACACTTCGTTAACAGTCGTGGACAGCCGATAAGGGGTGGTCCTCCAGCTTGGGAGTTGGGCGAAGGGCTAACAACCCATCACCGTAAAAAACAGCTTGTTACGAAACCTAAATGACACTCGGGAGGAAATTAACCGCAGAATAAATATGGGAAATGCCTGTTATTATTCGGTTGAGAAACTTTTGTCATCTAGTCTTCTGTCAAAAAATCTGAAAGTTAGAATTTATAAAACAGTTATATTACCGGTTGTTCTGTATGGTTGTGAAACTTGGACTCTCACTTTGAGAGAGGAACAGAGATTAAGGGTGTTTGAGAATAAGGTTCTTAGCAAAATATTTGGGGCTAAGAGGGATGAAGTTACAGGAGAATGGAGAAAGTTACACAACGCAGAGCTGCACGCATTGTATTCTTCACCTGACATAATTAGGAACATAAAATCCAGACGTTTGAGATGGGCAGGACATGTAGCACGTATGGGCGAATCCAGAAATGCATATAGAGTGTTAATTGGGAGGCCGGAGGGAAAAAGACCTTTGGGGTGGCCGAGACGTAGGTGGGAAGATAATATTAAAATGGATTTGAGGGAGGTGGGATATGATGGTAGAGACTGGATTAATCTTGCTCAGGATAGGGACCAATGGCGGGCTTATGTGAAGGCGGCAATGAACCTCTGGGTTCCTTAAAAGCCAGTAAGTAAGTAAGTAAGTAACACTTCGTTACAAGGTACACATAGGGCGTCCGGAGAAATAAATCAATTATGTTTATGTAACGACGCTCGCAACTGCAGAGGTGGTATATCAGCGTCGCCGGTGTGCGGGAATTTTGTCCCGCAGAAGTTATTTTACATGCCAGTAAATCTATCGACATGAGCCTGTCAAACACACTTAAATACCATCGTCCTGGGCCGGGATCGAACCCGCAACCTCGTGCATAGAAGGCCAGCCCTATACCGACTACCGATTGTATACGTAAATCCAGAAGCCAAATAAGATTAATATGTTTCTTTTCTTTTTTTTTATTCATTCGTTTTTAAATTAACAGCGCTGGGGTGTGATGCATGACAAGGTGATCGACTGGTTTCTGAATTTGTAGAACTGTCATTTTGTCTTTTACTAGCCACCGATCCCCTGAGACGACACTGTATAATACGGAAATTAAAATTATTCGTAATAGCTATTAAATTAATATTTTTTATATTCGGAATCAAAGACACGTGGTTATTAACACACAGTTTAACACGAACACCTCACATAAGCCTGCTCGTACTGAATGAATAAAAACTGACTTCACAATGTAGCAGAAGCAGAACGTGCGCAGAACAATGGTAGAAATTCGTTTCTTTTTAAAAAGTACGTCTCAAAATAATTTATTGCTAACTAAATAACATTCCCAATCAAATTTATATTACAATTAAGACATTAAGTCTCCGAGCACATTTACAAAAACTTATTCTCACACTGTTTGTCTCGAGAGAAAAAACTGCAAATAATTAAAATTTGTTTGAAGAAACGTTTCGATTACCCAACTAAATTAATTTATCTTGAATTTAATGTATTTAATATTGAACAAATTTATAAGTATATGCTGTTAAAATTTTATCATAAAAATCGTAATAAGTTTGCATTACAGACACATAATTATGACACAAGACGAAATATTAATTCAACATTAGTAGAACCTAAATGTCTCACATCTGCTGGTCTAAAGCATAGCTTTAATTTTGGCCCTCGGTTGTACAATGCTTTAACTAAATTACACCCAGAAGTTCTAACATGTAACCCACTAACATATAAAAAGAAAATTAGAAACGTCTTAATATCTTCAACTTGATTAAATAAATTTATAGCCTATGTGTATGAATTAATCAACCTATATCATATTTGTATTCTATAATTTTGAAATATATAGTCCTACTTTTCACGTGCGATATTATTCTTCTCTAGTGTTAATATTATATTATATAATTCCATTGCCGCTGTAATTTAAATTTTAGTTCCTATTTTATTTTACTTGTTTATTTTTATTACTAGCCGTACCCGTGCGCTCCGCTGCACCTGTTAGAAATAAATATAAAGTAATTACATAATTAAAATACGACGTTTGATCCAGGGAACAACTTTTACAACAGCGCAAGATAATCTGCTTCGCTCATTACCCAATTTTTTTGCATTGCATTTATTGCACATATAATTTATGTATTTTAACACGATTCAATTGAGCACAGTTAAAATTTGAATTATAAAATAATGGATTGCTAAGCTAATGTACTATTACTGCATACTAAATCAATACACTCTCGTTGTTCGTTAATTCTCTGAGATTAAAATGAGTGTACATAAATATTATTTTAAGAAATACAGAAAACGAATGTACAAAATAGCCGATAAAATTTTCTGTGCATAAGAAGCTATTTTAATCTTACCTGTCCTCGATTTACTCAGACGTTACTGTAATAACATTATAGCATTATGTCCATCTAGAGAAACTACACTTTCCAATGGTGAAATAATAATTATGCAAATCGGTTAATTTAGCTTCCGATATTATTTCATACAAACACAGAAACATTCTCTGTAGGCTATGTTTAATAGCTTTCGATTGTTGATGTCCAAGGCCCCTGTTTCGATTGTTGTTGTCCAAGGCCCCTTATAGACGAAGTCATTTGTTCTTAATTCATTGCACCGTCTTAGATGTCGTTATTTTAATTTTAAAACGCATTTATCTCATTAAATATCAGTCCTATCAAAATTTTGTAAAGAATAAAACTTACCGGAAATCATTTTTAAAGAAACGTTTGTTATGTAACATTTTTCACAAAAATCAATAATAAGCGAGATATTTCTATTTATTTAATTCAGGCCCCCCTTTTAAATAAAGTATTTTGAATGCCATATAGCCTAAAATCTAAGTTACAACGAACTTAATTTATATTCCAATTTTCATATAAATCGGTTCAGCCATTATCGCGTGAAAAGGTAACAAACATACAGACAGACATACAAACAAAAATTTCAAAAATGCGATTTTCGGTTTCAGGGTGGTTAATTACATATGTTAGGACCAATTATTTTTGGAAAATCGAAAATTACCAGAAAAATTTCGGCTACAGATTTATTATTAGTATAGATTATTTTTTTATTTTCTATATTTCTCTTATATTAATATTGTATTGTATAATTTCTGTAACTGTAACTTTAATTCTATTTCCTATTTTATTTTATTTTATTTTATTTTCTCTTATAGGCCTATTAATATTATATCTGAACTGCGACCGAACACGAGTGCTGCTCATTCGGTCTCAAATTTTGTCAATACTACTGTATCTCCTTTTTTATATTGTTTGTATTATTTTATTTCTATTTCTCTTGTTTGTTTGTAATTATATTCTTCTGTATATTTAAATTTAAATTTAAATAAATAAATTCACACACACCAAGCAGATAAGAACTATTAATAACTCACAACCCTCGCCAAACAGATATACATTTTCAATAGAATTAACTACCTTAACTGAGAAAAGAAAGTCGTGTTTTTTTACAACAGCTTGAAGGCCAGGTCACGCAAGGGTGAGATCTGGTCATCTACCCTTGCCGAATATACTAATTTTCATAAGTACAGTCGCGTCGAGAAAAACGGTAGTATTATATGTTATTTATTTCAAAACATATATTATCAATAGCGGATCCCCTGATAAGTGTTGGCGGTGGATTGTAGTGATTTTCTCTCAGATTGAATTTTCTTTTACAAACTTCGTTTCGAATTTCGGATACTGACAAATACTACAACTGGCAGTTATTTTCTGTCATATTGGTAGCAATAATTTCGGTTTGCAGTAAAGTAAACTGATGAAAATGCAAGTATCTAAGCTTATGAATTAGTAATTAATTAGTAATACTGGTATTAATATTATATTACCGGTTGTTCTATATGGCTGTGAAACTTGGACTCTCACTCTGAGAGAGGAACATAGGTTAAGGGTGTTTGAGAATAAGGTGCTTAGGAAAATATTTGGGGCTAAGCGGGATGAAGTTACAGGAGAATGGAGAAAGTTACACAACACAGAACTGCACGCATTGTATTCTTCACCTGACATAATTAGGAACTTGAAATCCAGACGTTTGAGATGGGCAGGGCATGTAGCACGTATGGGCGAATCCAGAAATGCATATAGAGTGTTAGTTGGGAGACCGGAGGGAAAAAGACCTTTAGGGAGGCCGAGACGTAGATGGGAGGATAATATTAAAATGGATTTGAGGGAGGTGGGGTATGATGATAGAGACTGGATTAATCTTGCACAGGATAGGGACCGCTGGCGGGCTTATGTGAGGGCGGCAATGAACCTTCGGGTTCCTTAAAAGCCATTTGTAAGTAAGTAAGTAAGGTATTAATATTAATATCAATACACAAATCAGTTCTGTTGCGCTGTGATTCCAGTTCAACTCTATATTCAGGTAAGTGTAATTAAATAAATAGCTTATACACATACTTGGTATGAAACATGCACGTTAGTAATGGACAGAAATATATTTCATATTTTAATGAATTTCTTTCGTGTTTAGATTTTTATTAAAATATCAAAGGGAGGAAATAACATGATAGCGACTTCTCCAAGAAAGAAAATGCTTGTAAGTATTTTAAGCAGGCTGTACATTTCAAAGTGGTGGTCTGTTTTCGAAATTTGTATTAATCATTTCACGTGATCGAACTAAATATATTTTTAGGTTAAGTCTCATGAATCGTAAACTGTTTTGTAAAAACAATGAACTTCATGTTGCCAGACAAAATAAATTTTAATATTAAATCACACTAATCCTAATTACCAACATAATATGTGAGTAGTCCAGGAGGAAAACATGCTATTTCATTAATTATTGAATCATTTAGTAAACACCTCGCAACATATGTGGTAAATAAGCAAGACATTATTATTGTCAATACTATATTATTATTATTATTATTATTATTATTATTATTATTATTACCACTACTACTCTGACGCGGAAATTAAGGTAGCCACAAAAATTATAACCTAACAAAAATGACTTTGTAGTTGAAACATTAATTTCAACTCCAGAAAACTCATCAATGTTAAACAACACTGGAAACCTTAAAAAATGCGTAATAACCAAAAGCGAACACACATAACAATTTCCCTGTTCTTACCGCTTAAGTGACATATTGATTTTACTGCTTTAGGCTTTTAACATATTATTTTTAGAGACGTTCAATATAGTAATAATTATAAATTGGAAACTTACCACTGCAATTTTACCTAAATTACATTGTTAATTATTGTTTTTAAATATTTGCAAAAATTAAGTAAACTCTACAACTCCGCTAAAGTTACTGCATTCGTGATGCATGTAACATTAAGGAAACCGTTTATTTTAAGTTCGCATTTATAGACTGGGGTAAAAAAAAAAGACAGACGTATATCACGGCCTGCTGGAGTATAGTAAACACAGAAAACATTTTAAAGCAACAATGTTGAAGATAGATATTTTTGTTTTGCAAATTTGCCGTCATTGAACAGAAACTAAGATGGAGATTTCATTGCAACAAATTAGAAATTCCTCTTTCAGGTATGTAATAAACGATCTTCGCACAAAATAATGTATGATACACGAGCGGTATGTTTTATTTCAATTCTCGGAAATTAAAACAACTCAACTACGTTTCGCTTTTCCAAACTTTTCCTCGAACATGAAAACTTCTTTGCTACGTTGTTTTGTAACAAAGAAACTACACTATCAAACATACTTTCAAGAGATATGAAACAAAATTATTCCACAAGGACTTAAAAAAAAAACAAGTTATTAACCCTTAAATTGACAATTATCCTATAGGATACAACAGGTTAATAGGCTATATATATGGTATAATTTTAATAGAACAAAAGAAAAAAATTAGTAGGAAAATTAAAATTTCACAATACTATAATATTGTACAACACATAAAAATATGGACATTGTAATACTTGTTTTCTTTACGGTCCGATAAGGTTTAATAAACTAGTGTGAGAAATCAAGCTTTGCCAAGTTAAAGGTTAAAGACATACAGTACTTTCGCAGCTGGTGCGTTCTTAGTCTTCTGGTAGAAAATTACAAAACTAATAAATTGAGGCTACAAAGGTGATTTGTAGAAGTTCTCTAAACGTGCAAAAGATGGCGTACGAAGCCAGCTAGCTTCGGGCGACATCAGTCGGACAAAGTCGCAAAGTCTGCACATTACGTTGATACTGCCGGTAATACAGCTACCTATAATTATGTACTACAATAGCCGTTGCGTTCTGGGCTTAAATTTCAAGGATAGAATTAAACCACAAACTGGTTTACACATA